>NC_045444.1:25579140-25721082 GCF_002776525.5 Piliocolobus tephrosceles | reverse complement strand
TAGAGAAAGAAAGAAAGAAAGAAAGAAAGAAAGAAAGAAAGAAAGAAAGAAAGAAAAGATAAATCTATATCACCATTTGATTTTTAAATTAATAAATTAGATGATTTTAAAATAAAATAATTCATTTGAAGTGAATAAGTTATATAACGTTTTATGAATTTAGCATATCTAATTAAACAAAAATTTGTTTCTAATTTTCTATAGAACAAAAATTAGATGATGTCCAGTCAGTTCCAAACTGTTGAACTTACAGATTAAAATAATTTTTGATATTGATTATCTCATTTCTCTTCAGAAATGTTACATCAATTTGCCTTCCTACTGACTGTGTATAAGAAGCTGTTTTTAGCAATGTTGAGTAGCATCATTGTTTTTACTGCATCAACAGAAAGATAAAAAAAATGGCACTTCACTGGCTTAATGTTTACTACTCTAATAGAAAAATATAGTAAACTATTTTATTAGCATGACCCATTGCATCTCTTCTAAAATATTTCTTTTAATATTTTCTGCCCATTTACAAAAATTAGGATGTATGTCTTTATCTTAAAAATCTGCATATTCATGGCCTGGCACGGTGACTCACACCAGCACTTTGGGAGACTGAGATGGGTGGATCACAAGGTCAAGAGATCGAGACCATCTTCGCCAACATGGTGAAACTTTGTCTCTACTAAAAATACAAAAATCAGCTGGGCGTGGTGACATACATCTGTAGTCCCAGCTATTTGGGAGGTTGAGGCACGAGAATTAGCTCTAATCCAGGAGGCAGAGGTTGCAGTGAGCCACGATCGTGCCACTGCACTCCAGCCTGGCAACAGAGTGAGACTCTGTCAAAAAGTAAAACAAAACAAAAATCTGTATATTCGAATTATATATAATTATTTTTAAATCATATCTATTTTAAAAGTTTGGAGTTTGTCTTTTAAAAAAAACATTTTAATGATGTTTTCTAGTCTCTAGAAATTTTATTATGCAGTCAAATCTTTCACTCTTATTCTTTATGACTCTTGAATTTGGCACCATTCTTAGATATGCTTCCTCAATCCACAATGTTTAATATATTTGTGCATACACATGCATGTGCATATGCACTTTATATATCTTTGCTTTATTTATATATTTACATTTCACTTGATATCTCAGCTGCATTTCATTATGGTGTTCCATTATAAGGTAGACATAAAAATATATTTTTCCCCTGAATGTATGACTTTTTTTTAGAAACCATTAAATCATATATTTATGTATGCAGCACTATTGAATATTTTCCCTGTTTCAAGGTCCAATCCAAGCATGGAAAAAGAGCAGTGGAAAAGTCAGAGAAGGTGTCTAATCTAATGATAACTAGATTCTAAACAGGAATAAGAGAAAATAAATAGATTAATCAATAAAATTTTGAAAGATATGGCGTGAAAGCTATTTTAAGTTAAGAATTTAACAGTGATTTTACTTCTGCAAAGCGAAAGAAACTATCAACAGAGTAAACAGAATAGACAACCTGCAGAATAGGAGAATATATTTGCAAACTATGTAACTGACAAAGTCTCCTATCCAGAATCTTTAAGGAATTCAATCAAACAAATCAACAAGCAAAAACCAAACAATCCCATTAAAAAATGAGCAAACAACATGAACAGACACTTCTCAAAAGAAGACTTACATGTGACCAACAAACATATAAAACAATGCTCAATATCACTAATCATTAGGGAAATGCAAATCAAAACCACAATGAGATATCATCTCTCATCAGTCAGAATGGCTATTATTAAAAAGTCAAAAGCTAACAGATGCTGACAAGGTAGCCTAACTGGGAGGCACCTTCCAATAGGGGAGACTGACACCTCACACGGCCAGGTACCCCTCTGGGACACAACTTCTAGAGGAACAATCAGGCAGCAACATTTGCTATTCTGCAATATTCACTGTTCTGCAGCCTCCATTGCTGATACCCAGGCAAACAGGGTCTGGAGTGGACCTCCAGCAAACTCCAGCAGACCTGCAGCTGAGGGTCCTGACTGTTAGAAGGAAAACTAACAAACAGAAAGGAACATCCACATCAAAACCCCTTCTATACGTTACCATCATCAAAGACCAAAGGTAGGTAAAACCACAAAGATGGGGAAAAAACAAAGCAAAAAAGCTGAAAATTCTAAAAATCAGAGCACCTCTACCCCTCCAAAGGAATGCAGCTCCTCACCAGCAACAGAACAAAGCTGGATGGAGAATGACTTTGACGAGTTGAGAGAAGGCTTCAGAGGATCATACTTCTCTGAGCTAAAGGAGAAATTTCGAACCCATCACAAAGAAGCTAAAAACCTTGAAAAACGATTAGACAAATGGCTAACTAGAATAACCAGTGTAGAGAAGTCTTTAAATGACCTGTTGGAGCTGAAAACCATGGCAGAGAACTATGCAACAAATTCACATTCTTCAGTAGCTGATTCGATCAACCGGAAGAAAGGGTGTCAGTGATTGAAGATCAGATGAATGAAATAAAGTGAGAAGAGATGTTTAGAGAAAAAAGAGTAAAAAGAAATAAACAAAGCCTCCAAGAAATATGAAACTATGTGAAAAGACCAAATCTACATCTGATTGGTCTACCTGAAAGTGATGGAGAGAATGGAACCAAGTTGGAAAACACCCTGCAGGATATTATCCAGGAGAACTTCCCCAACCTAGCAAGGCAGACCAACATGCAAATTCAGGAAATACAGAGAATGCCACAAAGATACTCCTTGAGAAGAGCAACTTCAAGAAACATAATTGTCAGATTCACCAAAGTTGAAATTAAGGAAAAAATGTTAAGGGCATCCAGAGAGAAAGGTCAGGTTACCCACAAAGGGAAGCCCATCAGACTAACAGCAGATCTCTTGACAGAAACTCTACAAGCCAGCAGAGACTGGCAGCCAATATTCAACATTCTTAAAGAAAATAATTTTCAACCCAGAATTTCATATCCAGCCAAACTAAACTTCATAAGTGAAAGAGAAATACAATCCTTTACAGACAAGCAAATGTGGAGAGATTTTGTCACCACCATTCCTGCCCCACAAGAGATCGTGAAGGAAGCACTAAACATGGAAAGGAACAACCTGTACCAGCCACTGCAAAAACATGCCAAATTGTAAAGACCATCCATTCTAGGAAGAAATTTCATCAACTAATGAGCAAACTAACCAGCTAACATCATATTGATAAGATAAAATTCACACATAACAATATTAACTTTAAATGTAAATGGGCTAAATGATCCAATTAAAAGACACAGACTGGCAAATTGGATAAAGAGTCAAGACCCATCAGTTTGCTGTATTCAGGAGATCCATCTCACATGCAGAGATACCCATAGGCTCAAAATAAAGGGATGGAGGAAGATCTCTGAGCAAATGGAAAACCAAGCAAATGGAAAACAAAAAAAAGGTAGGGATTCCAATCCTAGTCTCTGATAAAACAGACTTTAAACCAACAAAGATCAAAAGAGACAAAGAAGACCATTACATAATGGTAAAGGGATCAGTTCAACAAGAAGAGTTAACTATCCTAAATATATATGCACCTAAAACAGAAGCACTCAGTTCATAAAGCAAGTCCCTGAGACACCTACAAAGAGACTTAGACTCCCACACAATAATAATGGGAGACTTTAACACCCCACTGTCAACATTAGACAGATCAACGAGACAGAAAGTTAAAAAGGATATCCAGGAATTGAACTCAACTCTGCACCAAGAAGACCTAATAGACACATACAGAACTCTCCACTCCAAATCAACAGAATATACATTCTTCTCAGCACCACATCACACTTATTCCAAAATTGACCACATAGTTGGAAGTAAAGCACTCCTCAGCAAATGTAAAAGAACAGAAATTATAACAAACTGTCTTTTGGACCACAGTGCAATCAAATTAGAACTCAAGATTAAGAAACTCACTCAAAACTGCTCTAATACATGGAAACTGAACAATCTGCTCCTGAATGACTACTGGGTACATAACAAAATGACGGCAGAAATAAAGATGTTCTTTGAAACCAATGAGAACAAAGACACAACATACAAGAATCTCTGGGACGCATTTCAAGCAGTGTGTAGAGGGAAACTTATAGCACTAAATGCCCACAAGACAAAGCAGGAAATATCTAAAATTGACACCCTAACATCACAATTAAAAGAACTAGAGAAGCAAGAGCAAACACACTCAAAAGCTAGCAGAAAGTAAAAAATAACTAAGATCAGAACAGAACTGAAGGAGATAGAGACACAAAAAACTCTCCAGAAAATCAATGAATCCAGGAACTGGTTTTTTGAAAAGATCAACAAAATTGATAGACTGCTAGCAAGACTAATAAAGAGGAAAAGACAGAAGAATCAAATAGATGCAATAAAAATAAAGGGGATATCACCACCGATCCCACAGAAATACAAACTACCATCAGAGAATACTATAAACACCTCTATGCAAATAAACTAGAAAATCTAGAAGAAATGGATAAATTCCTGGACACATACACCCTCCCAAGACTAAACCAGGAAGAAGTTGAATCACCAAATAGACCAATAACAGGCTCTGAAATTGAGGCAATAATTAATAACTTACCAACCAAAAAGAGTCCAGGGCCAGTTGGATTCACAGCTGAATTCTACCAGAGGTACGAGGAGGAGCTGGTACCATTCCTTCTGAAACTATTCCAATCAATAGAAAAAGAGGAAATCCTCCCTAGCACATTTTTGAGACCATCATCATCCTGATACCAAGGACTGGCAGAGACACAACAAAAGAAGATAATTTCAGACCAATATCCCTGAACTTCAATGCAAAAATCCTCAATAAAATCATGGCAAACAGAATCCAGCAGCACATCAAAAAGCTTATCCACCATGATCAAGTGGGCTTCATCCCTGGGCTGCAAGGCTGGTTCAACATACACAAATCAGTAAACATAATCCAGTATATAAACAGAACCAAAGACAAAAATCACATGATTATCTCAATAGATGCAGAAAAGGCCTTTGACAAAATTGACAGTGCGTCATGCTATAAACTCTCAATAAATTAGATATTGATGGGATGTATCTCAAAATAATAGGAGGTATTTATGACAAACCCATAGCCAATATTATACTGAATGGGCAAAAACTGGAAGCATTCCCTTTGAAAACTGGCACAAGACAGGAGTGCCCTCTCTCACCACTCCTATTCAACGTAGTGTTGGAAGTTCTGGCCAGGGCAATCAGGCATGGATAGAAATAAAGGCTATTCAGTTAGGAAAAGAGGAAGTCAAATTGTCCCTGTTTGCAGATGACATAACTGTATATTTAGAAAACCCCATCGTCTCAGCCCAAAATCTCCTTAAGCTGATAAGCAACTTCAGCGAAGTCAATGGATAAAAAATCAATGTGCAAAAATCACAAACATTCCTCTACACCAATAGCAGACAGAGAGCCAAATCATAAGTGAACTCTCATTCACAATTGCTTCAAAGAGAGCAAAATACCTAGGAATCCAACTTACAAAGGATTTGAAGGACCTCTTTGAGGAGAACTACAAACCACTGCTCAGTGAAATAAAAGAGGACACAAACAAATGGAAGAACATGCCGTGCTCATGGATAGGAAGAATCAATATCGTGAAAATAGCCACACGGCCCAAGGAAATTTATAGATTCAGTGCCATCCTCATCAAGCTACCAATGACTTTCCTCACAGGCTGGAAAAAGCTACTTTAAAGTTCATATGGAACCAAAAAAGTGCCCGTATTGCCAAGTCAATCCTAAGCCAAAAGCACAAAGCTGGAGGCATCACGTTACCTGGCTTCAAACTATATTACAAAGCTACAGTAATGAAAACAGCATGGTACTGCTACCAAAACAGAGATATAGACCAATGGATCAGAACAAAGCCTTCACAAATAATACCACATGTCTACAACCATCTAATCTTTGACAAACCTGAGAGAAACAAGAAATGGGGAAAGGATTCCCTGTTTAATAAATGGTGCTGTGAAAACTGGTTAGCCATATGTAGAAAGCTGAAACTGGATCCTTTCCTTACACCTTATACAAAAATTAATTCAGGATGGATTAAAGAGTTAAATGTTAGACCTAAAACCATAAAAACCCTAGAAGAAAACCTAGGCAATACCATTCAGGACATAGGCATGGGCAGGGACTTCATGTCTAAAACACCAAAAGCAATGGCAACAAAAGCCAAAATTGACAAATGGGATCTAATTAAACTAAAGAGCTTCTGCACAGCAAAAGAAACTACCATCAGAGTGAATGGGCAACCTACAGAATGGGAAAAAAATTTTGCAGTCTACTTATCTGACAAAGGGCTAATATACAGAATCTATGAAGAACTTAAATTTATAAGAAAAAAACAAACAACCCCATCAAAAAGTGGGCAAAGGATATGAACAGACACTTCTCAAAAGAAAACATTTATACAGCCAACAGACACATGAAAAAATGCTCATCATCACTGGCCATCAGAGAAATGCAAATCACAACAACCATGAGATACCATCTCACACCAGTTAGAATGGCAATCATTAAAAAGTCAGGAAAAAACAGATGCTGGAGAGGATGTGGAGAAATAGGAACACTTTTACACCATTAGTGGAGTTGTAAACTAGTTCAACCATCGTGGAAGACAGTGTGGTGATTCCTTAAGGATCTAGAACTAGAAGTACCATATGACCCCCCCATCCCACTACTGGGTATATACCCAAAGGATTATAAATCATGCTGCTATAAAGACACATGCACACGTATGTTTATTGTGGCACTATTCACAATAGCAAAGACTTGGAATCAACCCAAATGTCCATCAATGATAGACTGGATTAAGAAAATGTGGCACATACACACCATGGAATACTACGCAGCCATAAAAAAGGATGACTTCATGTCCTTTGTAGGGACATGGATGCAGCTGGAAACCATCATTCTCAGCAAACTACCTCAAGGACAAAAAACCAAACAACGCATTTTCTCACTCATAGGTGGGAATCGAACAATGGGAACACTTGGACACAGGGTGGGGAACATCACACACCGGGGTGTGTTGGGTGGGGGGAGGGGGGATAGCGTTAGGAAATATACCTAATATAAATGACGAGTTAATGGGTGCAGCACACCAGCATGGCACATGTATACATATGTAACAAACCTGCATGTTGTGCACATGTACGCTGAACTTAAAGTATAATAAAAAATAAAGAATAAAAAAAAAAGATGATCTTAATTATTCCATCAAATAAATGGAAGTCCTACAACTCCTATAAGTTATTGATTTAAGCTAATAGATTTCATTCCCAAAGTAGGAAATATGTTGGACTTGGAAACAAAGTACATTAATATTTAGTCTGTTCTTTTTTTCTAAAGTTATTGATTTAAGCTAATACATCATTTCAAGTATTGCTTTAGTTATATTACCTGAGATTTGATATGCAAGATTTTTATCATCACTAATTCCTAAATAAATTTGTATGTCTATTATGAGTTTTCCTTTTTCTGTCCTGAGTTGAGTTGTGTTTTAAAACCTATGAAGCTTTCACATTTTTTTAGTGTTCTTTTTGCTCTTGATTTCTAACAGTTAGAATGTAGTTAGGGAATTTGTCTTTCATGAGGAAAATTATTTGAAATTTCTTGGAGCTGGCTTTATAGCTTTATATCTGGCAGTAGAGTAAATGTTTCATACTATTCTTTGCTTGGGTGAACTATTAGATAAATGGCCATTAAATTAAACTTGCTAGTGTCTTAATCAAATCTTACAGATGCTTCCAGACGTTTTGCCTGTCAGATGTCTCAATTACTAAAAGGATGTGTTAATAATCTCTAACCCTGATAATGAATTTATTAGTTTCTATTTTAACTCTGTCAATATTTGCTTTATGTATTTTAAGTGTGTTTCTTGGAACATAAATTGAGAAACATTATTTTATTATGAAGTAAACTTTAACTTTATTTCTGGTAAGTCTCTTTATATTTAATCTATTATATCTGATATAGCAATATGAGCTTTCTGTTGGTAAATATTTACCTAGTATACGTTGTTTTAGAATTTTATTGCAAAAACTTTTGTGTCCCCTTATTTTGTATTTTATGACTTGCAAATTGGACACAGTTAGAATTGTTTTTAATTGATTCTGGTAATTATTCCTTTTTGAATTGGAGAGATTACTCTTTATACATTAGTTGTGATTGCTGATATATTTGGTGTTTTTTATTGTAATAACTCCAAACTGTACGATGATAGGTTAGTAAAATGAACTTACCTACTGGGATCCAATTCTTCATGAGTCTTTTGTGTTTCTGCCAATCGTCCAAGCAAAGGCACTAAACAAAGAGGTCTTTGTTCTGGAACATCTTTTAAAAGTTATTTCTATAGTAAACAACTTTGGAAGCTAGAGATAGTGTCTCCCTCTGGAGCAAAGAGAAAATGTATTTACTGTTTAGTATAATAAAGTTATCTCCCTCTCAGGCAAAGGTAAGGTAAGCAAACAGTTGATCATAAAAGATTCATTTCCCTAAGCTCAAGATTCTTCTTCTGTAACACAATCTATTCCACTGGTGTAACCTGGCCCTTTTCATGTTGCCCTATGGAAATTGTGGCTCAGGGAATTAGCACTGATACTCTGTTGCAATGACTGTGAATTATATAGTCTCATCTCTAATCCTGAAGTTTTGGCAGCTTTTGTCAGTGTTCACGAAACTATGGCAAGCTAAGTTGTTAGTTTGGAAGTAGGATAAAATCTGAGAAACTTTGTGTTCTTGGCCTCCCCTACCCCTGTAACAAGGCTTCAATAGTGATCACCTGATGACACAGTGTTTCCTATATACATGTATCTCCATCTACCCCCCATCCCAAGGTCATAACATGTATCATTTCACACATAAGCATTTCAGTATGGGTCTTTAACGACTAAGCACTCTCTAAAGATTAAATATCATGATTTCATCTAAAACAATTTATTTTTATTATCAAATATCCAGTCAGAGTCTACATTTCACAAATAGTTTAATATCTGTTATTTCTTATATTTGATATTTGAAACAGGATCTGATCAAAGTCCACACACTGCAACACTGTTTGGTAGTTCTCTTAAGTCTCTTTTAAGCTATACATCATTGTAACCCTACCCTCCTACTTTGCTGCCCTTTGAAATCACCTGAGAATCTTCAAAACCTACAAATGCCTGGTTTTCGTCCCCATAAATTTAAATTCATTTGGTATGGGCTGTGATCTGGGTGTCAGTCTTTTTAATAGAAAACCACTGCTATTGATAATGCTTCTCTCTTTCATGCACCCACCCCTGCATCGTCCCCCACTTTTACTCTCTCCTTGTCCCTCTTTATTTCTGTCTCATCTGGCAATTTAGTTTTTGTCTGTAGAACTTTATCATTTTCTAGATTCTGCTGATTGCATCCCTAATTGTCATATAGTATGCTCCCCCAACAACAGAATTTAATGTAAATTGGTAGTTAAATCTAGGAGTTTTATTAGAGTTAGATTTGACTGTTTGGTAAGGCATTTTTAAACATGGCATTCTGTATTATTATTATTAGGATTTCTGTACTATTTGATTATCTCTATTTGTCTGATACTAGTAACCATTGGTGAATATTGCCTACATCTTATTTTATCACTTTCTTCATTTATTATCTGAAATGCATGTGTAAAGAAGTGGAATTTTTTCTCTATATCCCAGTTTTCAAAATAATAAGTTCCCTACCATCCTCCTAAAATTATAGATAGATTCCAAAGATGTAGATGCACACACATAAGCACACCTAAATATATTTCATTTTTAAGTAGTGTTAACTCATGGCTATAACAAAGTTTTGTCTTCCAGGAAACTATCCAATTTGGCTAATGTATGTATTTTATATGATCCTTGTTGTCTGTGGTAGCTTTTCTGCTTCACATAGTACAAGTTGATGCCGACTCACTATGTGCATTTCCTACCCTAAATTTGGAATCAGCCATTTTACTAGAAGCTTTGGTTTCTTTTTACAGCCTTTTAAAGAAAATGGTAAGGTATTAGAGAGCACAGCATGGTGTCCCATTTGCTTGACTCTGGACTTTTTCAGTGGCTATGAGATGCTACTTCTAATTTTGTTTTTAGGGCCAAAGGATTGTATGCAACCTCATCAAAAAGGAGCATATCTTCTCCTTTTTTCTATATTAAAAATACTGGCCTTTAATATTACCAATACGATTTTGGATTTGTTCCATCCTGAAATACACATATAAAGTAGCCATGGACAGCAATACCAAGACTCCTTCAAAAGTATGGTTATTAAAAACATGGCTGAGTGGGGTGCCTCACCCCTGTAATCCCAGTACTTTGGGAGGCTGAGGTGGGTGGATCTCTTGAGGCCAGGAGTTCAAGAGCACCCTGGCCAACATAAAGAAACCCCATCTCTACTAAAAATACAAAATTTAGCCAAGCTTGGTGGCACATGCCTGTAATCCCAGATACTCTGGTGGCTGAGGCAGGAGAATAGCTTGAACCCAGGAGGGAGAGGTTGCAATGAACCAAGATTGGGCCACTGCACTCTAGTCTGGGTGACAGAACAAGGCTCTGTCTCAAAAAAAACCTACCAACAAGTGAAACAAACAAACAACAAAAAACGGAAAAAAAAAAAAAAAAAAAAGCAGTTTAAGCTTTGTTTTTTCAGTTCTTTTTACCCTTAGACTATATCCCACTAAATATATACAGACAAATTGCAGTATTTTGATGTAACATAAAGTAGTTCCTCCTGTGCAGTTATACTTAATAACTGGATAGACATTTATTCATTTGCTTATTTGTCTCATTTTGAATCAAATTTTCTGGGGGTTTCAACTGAGTTCATTTTGTTTTGTAATTATGCAAAACAATTTCATGGTTTCAAAATTATGTATTAAACAGGTATTTTTGGAAAATCCAGCTTCTATCTTTCTCATTTTCAATTTGTTTTCATCCTCACTATACATAACTGTCTTAGACCACGTTCCATAGAAGTAGCTTCTAAGATAGAAATTTATGTGCTTGTAATTTAAGAAAGTATTCTAGTACAAAGTGAGTGTGACATACAGAACAAGGGAAAGGAAGTGTTGGAGAGGATGTGGAGAAATAGGAACACTTTTACACTGTTGGTGGGATTGTAAACTAGTTCAACCATTATGGAAAACAGTATGGCAATTCCTCAAGGATCTAGAACTAGAAGTACCATATGACCCCCCCATCCCACTACTGGGTATATACCCAAAGGATTATAAATCATGCTGCTATAAAGACACATGCACACGTATGTTTATTGTGGCACTATTCACAATAGCAAAGACTTGGAATCAACCCAAATGTCCATCAGTGACAGACTGGATTAAGAAAATGTGGCACATATACACCATGGAATACTATGCAGCCATAAAAAAGGATGAGTTTGCGTCCTTTGTAGGGACATGGATGCAGCTGGAAACCATCATTCTTAGCAAACTATCACAAGAAGAGAAAACCAAACACCGCATGTTCTCACTCATAGGTGGGAACTGAACAATGAGCTCACTTGGAGTCGGGAAGGGGAACATCACACACTGGGGCCTATCATGGGGAGGGGGGAGGGGGGAGGGATTGCATTGGGGAGTTATACCTGATATAAATGATGAATTGATGGGTGCTGACGAGTTGATGGGTGCAGCACACCAACATGGCACAAGTATACATATGTAACAAACCTGCACGCTATGCACATGTACCCTAGAACTTAAAGTATAATAAAAAATAAATTAATAAAAAAATAAATAAATACAATTTTGCCTAGAATATAGGTGTTATCTTGGTGTAGGGAGCTCTCGAGAGAGAAATGCATCGTAATTAGCAGCACATTGAAAGAAGGGTGGTAGCTCTTATACTCCAGAATCATTTATGGTGAAGTGCTTACTAAGGGGACAAAATTCCCCAGGCAGCAGGCTGCCATTTCACTTGGGCCTACTCTGTGGAAAAGAGAACTGTGAACTCTTAGCAGCCACAATTACAGCATCTGGATGCACCAGCCTTATACATGGAATCTGGTGCATCACGACAGAATTCACTGCAGTAATTTGTTGAAGTGTGTCATTTGATTATAAAGGCAAATCTCCTTTTATTCACTTTACTTTTTTTTTTTTTCTTTTTTACAAATTGAAGATTTGTGGTAACCCTGAGTCTAATAAGTCTATTAGGGCCATTTCTGCAAAAACACCTGCTTTCTTCATCTCTGTGTGACATTTTGGCAATTCTCGCAATATTTCAAACTTTTTCATTATTACAATATCTGTTATGGTGTGGTCTTTGATGTTGTCATTGTAGTTGTTCTGGGGCACCATGAACCACGCTCATGTATGAACTGGCTACTCCCTGTCTGTCTCTTTTTGCGGGGATCACCCTATTTGTTGAGGCATAGCAATATTAAAATTAGGCCAATTAAGTGTTCTAGACAAAAATAGGGTCATACTTTGCCATTTTAAGTCAAAAGCTAGAAATGATAAGGCTTAATGAGGAAGGCATAGTGAAAGCTGAGATAGGTCAAAAGGTAGAGCTCTTGAACTAAACAGTTTGCCAAGCTGTGAAGGCAAAGAAAAAGTTCTTGAAGAAAATTAAAAGTGCTACTCCAGTGAACATATGAATGATAAGAAATTGAAACAGGCTTCTTGCCAATATAGAGAAAGTTCGACTGGCATAGATGGAAAATCGAACCAGCTACGATATTCTTTTAAGCCAAAGCCTAATGCAAACTAAGGAACTAATTCTCTTCAAATCTATGAAGTCTGAAAAGGGTAAGAAAACTGCAGTAGAAACGTTGATAGCTAGCAGAGGTTGTTCGTACGGTTTAAGAAAAGAAGTCATCCCCGTAATATAAAAATGCATGGCAAAACAGTAAATGCTGATGGAGAAGCTGTAGCGAGTTATCCAGGGGGTCTAGCTGAGACAACTGCCGAAAGTGGCTACACTAAAAAAGAGCTTTTCAATGTAGACAAAACAGCCTTATCTTGGAAGAGCATAACAGAGAGAACTTTCAAAGCTAGATTGTTGAAATGGCAAAAAAAGATTTAGAATATTCCATAAACTTAATTGATCAAGCGGTGGCAGGGCTTGAGGTTATTGACTCCACTTTTAAAAAGAGTCCTGTGAGTTAAATGCTATCAAATAGCATAGCATGCTACAGGAAAATCTTTTGTGAGAGAATCAACTAAAGCAGCAAACTTGACCCTTGTTTTATTATAAGAAATTGCCACAGCCACCCAACTTCAGTCGTCACCACTCTGATCAGTCACATCAAGATGAAGGTAAGACCCTTTACCAGTAAAAATAGTATGATTTGTTAAAGGCTCAGATGATAGCATTTTTTAGCAATACAATATTTTAACTAATGTAAGTATATTTTTAGACAAAATGCTATTGCATACTTAATACACTACAGCCTTGTATAAGTGAAACAGGGATAGTTGCTTTGACCCCTTCACAGGACTCATGAAGGGGTGACTCCCTTACTCAGCCCATAGCTCTCAACACCTTGCTGGAGGGAGAGCATGCAGATGAGCAGGTGCAGAGGCCGGTATGGGTGCTTCTGGGCAACTGGCAGGAACAGAACTCGACAGAGCTGAAGCATCATCTACAGGGTGCCAGTTACTCCCAGAGCCCCAGAGGACATGTGTTACAGTGCTTCTTCTCTTCTCTCCTTCTCTGCTGCTCCACTACTCTGCCACTTTGCCACCTGTGGAGCCTGGGGTTTTTATGGGTACAGGTTGGGGGACTTGGCAGGCTAGGGTGGTTTTGGAAAAGGCAACCTTCGGTGGGAAAACAGAAATGCACTTTGGGCTGGGGGTCCAGGCTTGAGTGTGAGGCTTCACCAGGGACCCTCTCTTTTCTGCCTATTATTTCCCTGCCTCCTATACAAATTATTTGCATAACTTTTAAATGTACTAGGAAACAACAACATGTGTGTGACTTTCTATTGCAATATTCATTTTATTGCAATAGTCTGGGACTGAAGCAGCAGTATCTTCAAGGTGTTCCTGTAGCTTTCAATGTAAATGTTTTATAGTCATTCTATGGAGGATGGGAAGGACACACTCCCAATGGAATAGTTCGAATGTCATGAAGACTCATGACACCACATCCACTAACAGCATAGAGAAATATTTGTTACTCATGCCATAGGGTTTTCTAGAGTGAGCAGAGTTGGTGCAGGCTGGTCCAGGTGGCAAGAGTAAATAAAGCAAGACTGGAAATAAGAATGTGGTTGAAAGGAGGGCCAGGGTGCACATTTCCACTTGACGGATGGGGTTTGCATAGTTAAAACTTCCCACTGACCTTAGGTTAAGGTCATGCCTGTTTATTTTATTTTAAATCAGATTCCCAAATGTGATGAAAAAGGGGGAGAGGTATGAGTTTGAAAGCTATCTTTACTCAAACACTGAAACTGAAGTCTTCGTCTTTATTACAAGAATTTCTGGCCTATACAGGTGATTTTAATTTAGTCTTGTGAAAGTTGTCAGAATTAAAATGGAGTCACTTGAGTTAAAAACCCTGACAAATCAAGCCTATGAATGCCACGAACAGAAGGGTCTCATGCACAAATTCTTGATAATGAAAACTATCACAAAAGACTGCAAAAACCACAGTCTTGTACAAAGACCATCACAACCTTACACAAAATAATACTTCTGCAAGGACATCTGCTCAGCAGCTGTCTGTCCAGCTTCACACTGGCATCACCCTTGTTATTGATCCTTGTAGCCAAGGATAGTTATCTCAAGACAATTATGTAATCCTCTCTATATTTCCTCTAAAAACCTTTGTCTTCCTTTACCTTCTTGAATATGCACGTAGTTTATTACAGCACACATATTTCCCCTGCAATGCCTCTTCCCTAATAAATGTTATTTTCTTTTAGAGAGTCTTCCTCTCTGTTGTTTAGGCTGAAAGCCTATAAACCTACTTGAAGACTGGCTTATAATTATAAATTCCCAGGATAGACATTTTTGCTCTCAATTCAGTACCAAAGTTGAAGGAAGTGAGTTTCTTTGGTGTCCCTTCTACATGATCTATTTATTTCTTTCTGCCTTACACAGATGGTATGACCTTTTGGGATTCCATCTTTATACATAAATCTTTTACAACACTGTTTTCCTAATGTAGGCCCTAAACTTTAATCCCGATGGCCCATTTGTACTCTGGGAAGCCAACCAAATATAAGCTCCAAGCCATCACTGGTCTGTAGATACCTTCACTTCTACTCCAGTATTCCTACTTTAAGTTCATTTTGGCCTCTAAAAGCTCTGTATTTCCTTGTAGCGCTACTATGTATATATAATGTGTATGTCTGTGTGCATATGGGTTTGTGTGAGTTTTAACACTTTTAATGTTTTCATTTTGTTTGTTTTGTTTTTAGCAAAAGGACTATTCAGGGTGTCTTGATGGTCATTCTCAAAAAACAAAGTTTTGTTATCTTTTTGTACACTCTAAACTAATTAAATAAAATGAAAATACATAAGTTCCTGATAAAAGTGAAGTCACCAATTAAACCATATGAGCAATGTGGTTTTTGGTAATCGTGCCTAACTTAGTTCAATTTCTTCTTTCTCCACTTTGGTAGTTAGCATTTTCTAAGACATTTTTTATTTAATTGTTGTTTTTCAGTTTTTAATATAATATATATATAGTATTAAAATGTTAATATTCTCTATTTCTATCTAATTTATTTTAATTCCTGAAATTATGTGTACCTGTATATTTTTATCCTGATTACATTTGCAAAAGCTTTTTTGCTTTATTTTTATTTCATTACATTCTCCTTATACATAATTATACATTTTTCATATTTTAATGAAAAATCCCTATGAAGTAACCTTGTTTTTTTTTATAATATCTAGCACTAGATATCTATTGCTTTTATACCAAAAGTATTTTTTGGCTGGATATAGAAGATTTAAGACACAATCTTTACTATCACTCCCAAAACTGTAAAATTCTCAATAGTCTTTTTTTTTTTTTTTACATTTTGCATATTTGAGGAAGAAGAAATTTTGGAGACATTCTGTCCTAAAAGGGTAAAGAAGTAATTGACCTGTTCTAGTTGGTTAATTTCTTTTTTACTCAACAGAAACTAGGTGAAATGTGTTATCATAACAATAGACATATAGATTGAAAAGAAAGCAAAAGATCAGCACAATTCCCAAAAGGAATTGAGTAGACCACCTAAGATAACACTGCAATATCTATTGCCTTCCAAACTGCTGGATCACCCACTATTTTTCAAACCTAATACTATATTCGGTAAAGATCAAAATGAGATATGGTATTTGCCCTTAATCTACTTGTATTTTAATTGCAATACCAATTGCAATATGAAGACATAAGTGAGTGAGAATGTAAAATAAACTGTCAAGTTATTTGCTAATGAATGTGAAAGGATGTCAATTCGTAGCTGAAAATATTTAAGTTTAGGATAAATCACAATTTTTCCTTAAGTTGACGGAAAGGTTGCTAACACCTAGTAAAGTTGATTCTAATCTCATTCAGGGCTATGTTCATTTTTCTGCTCTGTTCCTCTTTTGAGGTCTGCATTTCTTGTCCATATGTGACTCTTAGAAACTGCATTTAAAAAATATTTCCAGGCCCACTTGGAAAGTCAAGAGAGCTTTGTCTGTTTTATAAATGTGTGATTAAATTTACTTCACATTAATAAAATACCATTTTCAGAGCTGAGATGTTCCCTGAGCTTCACAGAGTCAATGAATATACTTATAAGAGGAGATATCATCTTTATGAATTAAATTAAGTGATGAAAGATAGTTGCCTGTCCTGTTTTATTTCTAAATTATTTTCTTAATATTCAATTTCTTTTTTTTTTGAATTATATTTATACTAGTAGCTTGGAAAATCATCATCCACCCACTACATACATTTCCATGTAATTGTTATTATTAAGAATCATTTATTTATTTTTTGATTCACTTTCCTTCGACAAAATGTATTAAAAACCAAATGAAGAGAAACTGTTAATAAGTAAGATAAATGAATTGAAAGGCTTTTGACTAAGTTGAATAGAAAATCTTTTTTCTGTCATTCTTGCCAAGTTAATTTTTATATGCTGCTATTGAAACCAAAGACTGAGGTGTGACTTTTGTTTTTAGAGAATATTTTACCAAAGCCAAGTTATGATTACTTTTAAAAGATTATTGCACATTGCATAGTGCCTTACCTTGTCAGAGGAAATTCAGTCTGTTGAAATCTAAT
The DNA here is from genome assembly GCF_002776525.5 of Piliocolobus tephrosceles. Taxonomy (NCBI): domain Eukaryota; kingdom Metazoa; phylum Chordata; class Mammalia; order Primates; family Cercopithecidae; genus Piliocolobus; species Piliocolobus tephrosceles. The sequence continues at coordinate 25,703,805 of NC_045444.1, read as the reverse complement.
GACATAAAAAAACAAGATAATTAATTTCTACCACCTCACCTTACTCAATTGGTAGAAGAATTAAGAAACTCAAGTTTTACCCTCTACCCAATCTGAGTAAATGCTTTGCCATTTGTACGTCTTCTGATAAATCCAGCAAACTATCAAAGATGAACATCATCATTCAGTACTTTTGCAATCTTTTTTTTCCACTAGTACATATAGATCACTATCTTTCTATTTTGAAATAAGAAATTGATGTGATGAAAATTTCATCACAAGTACTGGATGTTCTGTTAAGAGGTTTGGACCATATTTATGTAAGTGTGTAAAATATTACTTGATGAGGAGTGAAATAACAGATTTTACTGTGCAAGTAGAACTCAATGACAAAGAGGGACAATAAAAGGTCTCTGGGATAGAATTCTGCTATATGTTCTATTCTGATGTTACTGTATTTCTCCAGTCATTACTATAGGTGAAATAGATCAACCTGGTGAAGTTCTCAGCTTGTCAAATGATCTTGGAGAGTATAGCAAGGTTAAACTGAAGATCTGCTTAACTGATTCCCTGGCTTAGTTCCAGCATGTGCAATGATGCAGTTCTGAAGTGCAAAGTGCTTAATCATTAAGCTTGCTCTGGAAGGAAAACACTTTACAAGTTTCACTACACAAGTATGATGTTGAATTCTCTTTGAATGCAAGGCTTTTCAACTCAAGGTGAATTTCCACTCTGTATTAATTTCTGGATGCTGACTTTTGTAATTTTGCTGCCCGTGTTATTACACGTCCTTGAGGGATTTTGATGCACTTCTGAGCACCCACTATATGCACTAACAAACATACAGATAAGTAAGAGGTTTCCAAAAGTCAAGGAGGAATGAGAGACTGTCAAAATCACATAAACAGCATATGAAAAATTCCATGTAAATTGTACAAAGAAAAAAAAAACACACAGAAAGTTTTAACAGAGAAATTTTATTATCAAGAGGCACCAAGAATTTCTTTATAGATGATATGAAATTTAAGATAATGACAGGAAATGGGGATAAGGAAGCAGAAAAGGTGAAAAGTAGGATATGTTCCTTGGAGAGATAAGACTAAGCACAAATCAGGTAGGCAGAAAGCTTTAGAGCGCAAGTGACAAACTACAAGTAGTCCAATATGGTTAGATCATAGAGGACTTGTGGAATTACATTTGAAAAATAGTTATAGGTAATTCATAAGTGATTTTGGATGTTAGTTTTGGTTGATATGTGTTAGCCACTGAAGCTTTTTGAACAGGGAGTATCAAGCCAGAATGTGGGTAAGCATTTACTTAGCTGAGTAGTAAGGATGAATTGAGTTGGGAAGAGTTAGAAACCAGATTTATTTGTGGTTTCTAGAAATAGTAGTAGCCCAAATTTGTCTAATAGTAAAAAATGAATTGAAGTTTGTGGCTTTCTGAGACAATGCAGAAATTGAAATTGTACAAATATGGGAGACAGAAAAACAAAGAAGAGAAGATTTGTAGGATGCTGTGGTTTGAATGTTTGTTTCCTCAAAAACTCATGTGGAAATTTAATCATCATTGTAGCACTATTATGAGGTGTGACATTTAAGGGGTGATAGGTCATGAGGACTCCAGCCTCATGGGTGCATTCAATGCCTTAATAAGAGAGTTTTTAGTTATGGGCTCCCTTTCTTTTTTCCCTCTTTTGTTCTGTCATGTTTTGACATAACAAGAAGATCCTTGCAAGACACCAGCACCTTGATATTTGACTTCCAGTCGCCAGAACTGTGAGTTAATAAATTTCTTTTTATTATAAACTACCAGTCTGTATCCTATTATAGCAGTAACAAAAGGACTAAAATATATGGGAAGGAGGTAAGACTTTTGAATACGTTAAATTTTAAATAAAAGCAGGTGAACATACCCAGGAGATAAGAGAGAGAAAAAGCTTAGTTCATGAGGAAGTTGTCAGAGCAAGTAATAAATATTGAGGAGCAATTGACTGAGGACTAGCCATTGAAGCCTACAATAGATTTTTCATCAAAATGTGTTCTGCCCCTCCCATAGCCTAAAGTAGATCCCCTTCTTAGTTTTTTTAGTTATTTTCTTTTCTGTTTTATTTTTTTTAAATGCATGATTACATTTATTTTGGTGTCTATTTGTTTGACATCGGTCTCCACAAGGAGACTATGTACCAGTTAAAAAACATGAACCTTCCAGGTGCAGTGGCTCATGTCTTTAATTCCAGCACTTGGGAGGCCGAGGCAGGCAGTTCACTTGTGGTCAGGAGTTCGAGTCCAGACTGGCCAACATGGTATAAACCTCCCTCTACTAAAAATACAAAACAAAACAAAAAATAGCATGGCATGGTGGCAGACACCTGTAATCACAGCTACTCAGGAGGCTGAGGGAGGAGAATTAGTTGAACCTGGGAGGCAGTAGTTTCAATGAGCTGAGATCATGACACTGCACACCAGCCTGGGTAACAGAGTGAGACTCTGTCTCAAAACAAACAAACAAACAAACAAACAAACAAAAAACATGAACCACAGTTGATGTCTCAAATGAAAAAGATTTAATACAATAGTTTGTATTTGGGGGTAGGGTAAACAATAATGAAGTGGCAACTTTATTTTAGCTGTCTTGATCCCTCTCATAACACCAGGAGACCATTGTCTCAGCTTCATTTGTTTTTTTTAGAGACGCTTAGTGAACACTTCATAGATTTTTTCAATGTCTCCAAAAAGCTTGCCTGCTTTGTCTTGCTTTTTTCACTCTCTCCTCATCTCTCACATCCCAATGCCCTTCAACTAAACTTGACTCTCCAGAGTGCCCAGCATGTGCCCTTCCTCACAATCAGTTACTTTTCCCTAATGAAGTAATTTAATTAGTCCCCATCATCTTTTTCCAGTGAATTGCAAATTTAACATAAAGGACTAATGAAAGGGGTGTGTGTTGACATCTGGAACATATTGGTGTGTAGAGGTGAATGACCAGATAGTGGACATGGCTTACGCCATCTTTTGAGCTTGGGGAAAAAGATCCATTAACCAAGCCTCAGTTTTTACAAAATCAACAAAGTATTAGAAAAAGTTCCAAGAGAAGAAGTGTTCCCAGGCTGGTGGGACTGGGAAGTAAGGCAGTTTTTCCTTGCCCAGCTATGCCTCTTGATTTCCATGTGGCAGAGATGGGCTCCAGCTCCTTTTCTGCTGCTCCTGACTCCAGCAATCTCTGTGACTATCTGTGAATGATCCAGGGAAAAAAGATGTGCCCTTCTGTTCTTGGTGCTCTCCCTCTCTGAGTATTTAAATCTGTAATATTGTATTGTATTTTATGCTGAAATTTATTAGAGAATAAATATTACCATACATGAAAATGGTGACTATGGGCTGAGCACAATGACTCACGCCTGTAATTCCAGCACTTTGGGAGGCTAAAGTGGGAGGATAGCATAAGGCCAGGAGTTCAAGGCCAGCCTGGGCAATAAAGTGAGATCCATCTCTACCAAGAATTAATTGAAAAATTAGCCAGGCATAGCGGCATGTGCCTGTCATCTTAGCTACTTGGGAGGCTGAGGCTGGAGGATCTCTTGAGCTTAGGAGTTTGAGATGGTAGCAAGCTATGATCACATCACCGCACTCCAGACTGGGCAACAGAGAAACTCTGCCTCTAAAACAAAAAATGGTAAATATGGAAAGTGATGGTTCTGTTAACTTGTTTGACTGTAGTAATTATTTGTGCTATGTATATGTCTACTGAAACAGCATTTTGTACACCTTAAATCTAGATAATTAAAAAATCTGAATCAGGTTTTTTACTCTTTAAAGACTAATTGTATTTATGGAAAATCTGCCCCCCTCGTTTTTTGACCTCAATGAGAAACTCATGCTTCTCTTTAAAAAATTAGTTCTGTCTTGGGTTTGTATGTACCAATCTCTTACCTTAACATGCTAAGAGAGCAGCATTTCCTCTACCCTGTCCACATGGACTTATATTATAAATCATTTTACTTTGATTCTGCAAGCTCAAGTTGCTGTCAAAATATAAGAGTGGTCAAAAGCCTCAGTTTTTTCTCTTTCTTTTTTTTTTTTTTTTTTTTTTTTGACAAGAGGAACCTGAACAGTCTGCTGAAGCAGTTGATGTTTGGCCTTTCTGAATATCATGGAACATGTGTGAGTGTATTTCTGTTTGTTTGTTTGTTTGTTTGTTTGAGACAGAGTTTTGCTCTTGTTACCCAGGCTGGAGTGCAATGGCGCAATCTTGGTTCATTGCAACCTCTGCCTCCCAGGTTCAAGCAATTCTCCTACCTCAGCCTCCCAAGTAGCTGGGATCACAAGCATGTGCCACCATGCCCAGCTATTTTTTTGGATTTAATAGTGATGGGATTTTACCATGTTGGTCAGGTTGGTCTTGAACTCCTGATCTCAGGTGATTCACCTTGCCTTGGCCTCCTAAAGTTCTGGGATTAAAGGCATAAGCCACCCTACCCGACCCTTGTGAGTGTATTTCTAAACAATAGTTACATTAGAGAAAAACACACTTGCAAAGTCTATGTGATATAAAATGATCTTAATTTTTGTAATTTGATGCAATATATGAATAGGATTACTGCAGGTTAAGGAATATGGGTTTTAAAAAAAGGAGAATGAAGTGTGAAGTGAAGAAATATGTAAGAAAAAAAAGTTAGAAGAAAGAAGAGAGGTTTCAAAGGGAAGGCAACCAAAAATTCAAGGGAGAAGAGTAAAGCAAAAAATAATAATAATAATAAATTATATATATATATATATATATATATATGAGCTCAGACTTTTGTCAGGCTTTTGGAGCTCATTTACAAATTCTAACTGTAGGCAAACCTTGCCTGATTCTCATGCCCCTCAAAACTCTGAATACCATTTCTCAAGAATATATCAATCCTCAAAGCCAAACAGAGTAGACAAGGAGGTAAACACAAGAAACTGGCACACAACATGTCTCCCAGGAGGTACAAGGCAGAATGGTGAGCCTGATTGAAAAGAAAATTAGCATCACATAAAGAAGAAAATAAAAATAGCAGCATCCCAGCATGTACAAATAATCCATGCAAAACTTTGGGTGTCTGTGTAAATCAAAGCTGTACATTTTTGTCATAAATTAAATCATACTATGCCTACTATTTGTCACTAATATTTATACTTAAAATATATTATGAGAAAAAAGTGAATGAAAAAGAAAAACATATATATTAGATAGATAGATAGATAGATAGATAGATAGATAGATAGAGGTATATGAGTATCTTTCCATGCCAATAGACGTAGGATAGCATTAATTTATTAGTATCTTGTCTGGTTTAGGAAAATTTCAATAGATATTTGTTGAATACATTGATTTTAATAACCACTAAGCATTCCTTAAACAATATTATTTAACAAATTAATCATTGTTCGATATTTCAGTTTAATTTTTATTACTCATATCCCCTCTTATCTTCTTCTCCACCCTCCTTCCTTCTCTTTTTTCTTTCTTTCTTTCTTTCTTTCTTTCTTTCTTTCTTTCTTTCTTTCTTTCTTTCTTTCTTTCTTTCTTTCCTTCCTTCTCTCCTTCTTTCTTTTCTTTCTTTCTCTCCTTCTTTCTTTTTTCTTTCTCTCTCTTTTCTTTCTTTTTCTCCATTCCTTCCTTCCTTTCTCTCTCTCTTCTTCTTTCTTTCCTTCCAGTTTTTAAATAATTCCATTTTAATTCTGTACTAGAAATAAAATTGTTGAATAAGATGGTATGCACATTTAAGTTTACTTAGATTGGGCTTTAAAAAGTTTTTAATATTTTATATTCCATGTACAATTTATGAGAGCACCCATTTGTCACCCTGGATAGTATTTTTAATAATTTCTATATGTTACAATTTCAAGTATCAAAAATATTGTGTTGAAATTCTTTATTTCTTTCAGTCCAGTACTGGAACATTTTTTTGTTACTTTATTGGCTACTTGCATTTATTCCTTTATGAAATGCTGGTTTGTGTCCTTTGCAGAAAACTTGTAACTGTTGGTTGCCTGGCATTAATTTCTGTTTTCTGTAATCTTCCTGATTAACCTCTGTAGATTAGTCCTTTCTCTTATGAGGTAATAGTTTAATCAGCTGCTGAGCCCATTCCTATTCAAGGCTTAGACAAGTGAGTCAATCATAAACTCCTTGACTAAAATGTAAACCTGGAGCACACTGAAAAAGAGACCAATAAAATCATTGCAATTCATTCATTCTAGTCATGTCCTGCCCTCACTGCTTCTCTACCTCTTTCTCTTATTTCCACATCTCTGGAGCTCCCAAGTATCTCCATTTCAAACCTAGGTGCCTGTCATTCTCTTAGATTACATGACTACTCACAGTTTCTAGCGGTTGCCATCAGAGATTAATGGTTCAAATTTCTATCTTTTTTTTTTTTTTGACAGAGTCTCGCTCTGTCACCCAGACTGGAGTGCAGTGGTGTATCTCGGCTCAATGCAAGCTCCGCCTCCTGGGTTCACACCATTCTGCCTCAGTCTCCCAAGTAACTGGGACTACAGGGGCCTGCCACCACGCCCGAGTGATTTTTTTTGTATTTTTAGTAGAGATGGGGTTTCACCATGTTGGCCGGGCTGGTCTCGAACTCCTGACCTAGTGATCCGCATGCCTCAGCCTCTCAAAGTGCTGCGATTACAGGGGTGAGCCATCGCACCCAGCCAAAATTCTCTCTTTTATCCTATTGGGTTGTAGACCTTTAAAAATTATTGACTTATAAAGCTTATTTTATATTTAGACTTTTAAAGCTATGGCACACATATTAATATTGCTTTGCAATTTTTAATTTGTCCTTTATATTTTTAAGATTTCTGTCAAAAGAAAGTTATACAGTTTATATGTTTAGATATGCTAATCTCTTAAATTAGGAAGCATTCCTTCCCAAAGATTACAAAATATGTTAAAATAAATCTTTAAAGTATATTTTCATGATTGCTCTAGAGTACTTATTGTTAGATATCCGAAGTGAAAAGACAGAAGTAATCTCTTGAAATATGGGTGATCCTGTGGAGCTTAGAATGTAAATTTTTAGGGACATTGATCGATGCTATTATGCTATTTTCTTTAGTGTGTAAACATAGGAATGGAATTACTAATATGTTCTGAAATCCGTTATAATAATCCCTCTGAGTGATTTTTTATGTAATCCAAATTGGGCCTGAAATAAGCCTTGTCTACTGGATGTTGTCTTATTTTTCATATTTAAAAGTCAGTTTTTAAAATCTCACATCTAGAGTAGAATATTCCAAATGGAAGGAAAGAATCATCTGAATTTCTTATTAAATATAAAGACTAGCCCGCCTCTTTTCTGAATATTATAATAATGTAATTCTGAGCTGTTGTCCTGGAATCAGCATATTTTAAAAAACTCTTTAGGAAAGTATTGATTTCATTATTCATCTGTCATCACTACCACAGCCTCTGTCGTAGGAGTCAGGTAGTTTGGTGAAGAGGAGGAATGTGTCTTTCAAGACATTTTTTTACTTTCCAGAGCACAACCCACTATTGGCCCTTTTTCTAGCATTTTTAGGTTGAAAGCTGCAAATAACAGTCTCTAGTTTTTTGGTTTTGTTTTTATTTTGTTTTTATATTTTAGTAGCTTTGGGGATATACACAAACACAGTCTTAAAGGGCAGCAAGGGGGAAAGTGTTTTAATGATCATTTTAGAGATTCTTTAAGTGTGAAGCAAGATATTAAAATATTACCTGTTGGAATTTTTCTCTTTATTCTGCAATGGACCCTCCTTCCTGCCAGTGGCAACTCTGAAAGACATTATTCTTTGCCAAAGAGAAAGACTTAGAAGAACATAATAACATCCTTGACTTTTGCTTTTCTTGACCTTTACAAGTTACAAGTTGATGGAGAACAGGCTGTAATCTCTCAGACATGGAGCTTCCTCTCCCACTACCTTAACTAGTTGAAATTAACATAGCCTGGGGAAAGATAAAAAGTATTAATAGAACCCAGAGTATTATATGTTAGTTGATGACTCTGAAAATAAACCCTGTGTTCTCCTCCCCACTAGCATTCTGCTGGAAAGTGGTGGAAAACAGATTTCCTCAATGTGCCTGGATTTTCTAAGCATTAGAAGGATAGCTACTCATCATATGTGTGAAGCCCTTGGAAATCACTGAATGGGAAAGGTGGCAGTGATGGCAGATTCTGGCATAACCTCAGAATTCCGGTGTAGTTATATGCTTCCTGTGGCATAAGAGCAGCAATAAGGAGCTAAAAGATGCTGAAATCTGGTGATATATATATATATTTTATTTGTTCAATATATTTATTTATTTGTTCAAATATAAATATATTTATTTGTTCAAATAATATATATATTATTTGTTCTGACCTATACATATATATGTATATATAGGTCACTGTATATACGCTATATATACAGGTAAATACACTGTAATTGCCTACAAGGAACCACAATGATAGGATGGACGAAATTGAGTCTGTTCCAATGTGCACATCTTTGAGGATGATCATGAATAAAATCAGGAACTTCCTCCCACCAAAACCCACCAGACCAATACTTAAACCAATACATCCCAGGAAATGAAGTCACGTCCTCAAGCAAGAGGAAGAAGAGCCTTTAAATGAATGAAATTTCCCTGAATAGTCTCGAGTGAATTTTTCCCAATGGGTGGAATGAGAGACTTAAATAGAATTGTTTTTTTTTTTTTTTTTCAGTTATAGAGACATCAGAGAAAGTTATATTTCACCAAACTGCTAAAACTATAGTTAATTATAATATTAAATTTTCTTGGGTGGAAAACAGACGTCCTTATATGCTAAAGAAATTTGAAAGGTGAGGATTGCGTATTAGAATAAATATGTTATGTTTTGCATCTGGCCAAGATTTTCTGTGGAGCTTGCCACTCCAGATTTTAAAATTCAAAAAAGGAAAAGTTTTGGTGGAATGTGACATCAGGTAATTCCGGTCCTCTAGGAAATCTTCCTCAAGTAGCCATTCTGCCAACTCCTGGAGCTAAAGCGGTACTTAAATAAGCATCAGAGAATAAATAAATGCAGGGTATTATATGCACTACATTTTGCTGGATGCATATTAGTTATTTTGCTTTACTTATTTGCATACTTTGAGTAAGAACTTACCAAACACAATGCAGTCAACCAATATAGAATTCTATCAGCACAAAAGAGTCTGATGCAATTTTAGCTTCCCCTAATGCTGCCTCTGCACTTGCCTCTAGATGATGGGTTAAGGTGAAAAGGATCTTTACAATGAAAATATGGTCTCAGAAAGGAAATCTTCTTGTGCTATAATTAGTTCATGTTGAACTGATTCTAAATAATTACTAGGTAATTCTCTAGAAATGCCTTACATTACTTGTTTACATTAGGAAAACAATGTAATGTTTTACATTAGGAAAACAACTTTTTAGCACTTGATATTTTCAGGTGGAACGAGTCCAGGTTAAATAACATGGTGAAAGATTCTGCCAAATTGGTCAATTCCCCTGGGATTCCTTGGTGGGTGGGGATGGGGAGAGGACAGATGAATACATAGTGTGGTCCAGACAGAAGGAGGGCATGAGACAGCAAAGGTGGAGAAGTAAAGACAAGCAAGAAGAGGTTCAATCTAGCTAAATTAGAAACGAATGCTTTATGTGTCTATCAAAATTGTATCTGTATGAACTTGTGAATATTTTCCTACCATAATACCTTTTCAGTTTGATGCTCTCATATCTATCTACATTTCTATCTACCTACAGTTTTAATTTGTTTGCAGCTGTCATTGTTTGTAGTTATTCTATTTCTATTTCTGTGTATATCTATGTTTATATTATCGTTTATAGTTACTCCATTTCTATTTCTATGTACATCTTTACTGCCTTTCTCTATCACTGTCTTAACGGGTGTTTATGGTCAATTAATGTATGTATGTATGTAGGTGCATGTGTGTGTGCGTGTGTGTGCGTACACATACATAACCTCATACCTCAGATATATTGCAGGTTTGTTTCTAGAGCATGCAATAAAGTAAATATCTCAGTAAAGTAGTCACACAAATTTTTGTTTTATAGTATATATAAAAGTTGTATTTATACTACTTAGTATATGATAGCTTTGTGTCTAAAAACACTGTACATATCTTAATTAAAAACAATTTATTGCTAAAAGATGCTAACAAACTGAGCCTTCAGAGAGTTGTAATGTTCTTGTTGGTGGAGGGTCTTGCTTCCATGCTGATGGCTGCTGACTGATCAGGGTGGTAATTGCTGAAGTTAATGGTACCTGTAACAATTTCTCCACAACAACAGTGGAGCTTTGTTACATCGATTGATTCTTCCTTTCACAGAAAATGTTTCTGTAGGATGCAATGATGTTTGTTTTCATGCCAGTATTTAATCCGTGGTAGAACTTCTTTCTAAATTGGAGGCAATCCTCTCACACCATGCAGCTGCTTGAGTAACTACATTAATAGAATATCCTACATATTTTGCTGTTATTTCAACTATGTTTACAGCATCTTCACTTGGAGTAGATTCCATGTCAGAAGCGCTCCCCTCAACCTTTTCTTTTCTTTTCTTTTTTTTTTTGAGATAGAGTCTCACTGTATCATCTAGGCTGGAGTGCAGTGGCACAATCTCGGATCACTGCAACCTCCACCTCTCGTGTTCAAGCAATGCTCCTGCCTCAGCCTCTCGAGTGGCTGGGATTACAGGTGTGTGCCACCATGCCCAGCTAAGTTTCGTATTTTTAGTAGACACAGAGTTTCGCCATGTTGACCAAGCTGCTCTTGAACTCCTGGCCTCAAGTGATCTGCTCACCTTGGCCTCCCAAAGTGCTGGAATTACAGGCCTGAGCCACTGCCCCAGGCCGTGAAACCACTTTCCATGCTTGTACATAAGAAGCAACTCCTTATCTCTTCAAATGTTACCATGAGATTGCAAAAATTCGGTCCCATATTCAGGTCCCACTTGTAATTCTAGTTCTCTTGCTATTTCTACCACATCTTCAGTTATTTCCTCCACTGAGGTTTTTTACCCCTTATGAGAGTTGGAATCAATCTCTTCCAAATTTCTGTTAATGTTGGTATTTTGACTTCCTCCCACGAGTCATGAATGTTCCTAATGGCATCTAAAATGGTATCCTTTCCAGGTTTTCAACTTACTTAGCCAAGGTCTATCAGAAGTTTCACTATCTATGGCAACTCTAGCCTTACAAAATGTATTTCTTAAACAATGAAACTTCAAAGTTACAATAATTCCTTGATCCATGAGCTGCAGAATGAATGTTGTGTTAGCAGGCAGAAAACATTAATCTCCTTGTACATCTTCATCAGATCTCTTGGGTGACTAGACGCATTATCAGTGACCAGTAATATTTTGAAAGACATCATCGTTCTGAGAAGTAGATCTCAAGAGTGGGCTTAAAATACTCAATAGGTTTACTGCAAAGTGATGCACTGTCATCCAGGATTTGTTATTCCATTTATATAGCACAGGCAGCATAAATTTAACATAATTCTTAAGGGCTCTAGAGTCTTTGGAATGGTACAGGAGCATTGGCTTCAACTTCAAGTCACCAGATGCATTAGCCTCTAGCAGGAGAGTCAATCTGTTTTTTTATTGTTGTTGTTTGTTTGTTTGTTTGTTTGTTTGTTGTATCCTTGAAGACAAATACTGACTTTTCCTCTCTTGCTATGAAAGTTCTACATGGCATCTTCTTCCAACATAAGGCTGTTTGTGTATATTGCAAATCTGTTGTTGAGTGTAGCCACTTTCCTCAATGATCTTAGCTAGATCTTCTGGATAACTTGCTGCAGTTTCCGCATCAGCACTTGCTGCTTCACCTTACACCTTTGTGTTATGGAAATGACTTCTTTCCTCAAAGCTCATGAACCAAACTCTGCAAGCTATCCTTTTTTCTTCTGCAGCTTTCTTACCTTTCTCAGCGTTCACAGCATTAAAAGAGTTAGTGCCTTGGTCTGGATTAGGTTTTGACTCAGGAAAGTGTTACAGCTGGTTTTATCTTCCATTCAGGCCACTCAAACTTTCCCCATATCAGCAAGAAGACTGTTTTGTTTTCTTATCATTCTGTGTGCACTGGAATAGCACTTTTAATTTCCTTCAAGAACTTTGCCTTTGCATTCACAGTTTGGCTATCTGTTTGATGCAAGAGGCCTATCATGACTTTAGACACAACTTCCTCATTCAGCGCAATCATTCCTAACTTTCGATTTAAAACAAGAGACATGTGAATCTTTCTTTCACTTGAATATTCAGAGGCCATTTTAAGGTTATTAATTGGTCTAATTTCAATATTGTTGTGTCTCAGAGAACACAGAGAGGCTACAGGAGAGGTAGGTAAGTGGGAGAACAGCCAGTTAATGCATGGACACAGTTCATGGAACTCAAAAACAATTACAATAGTAACACCAAAGATCACTGATCACAGGTCACCATAACGGATACAATATTGTGAGAATTACCAAAATGTGACAGAGACCTGAAGTGAGCACATACTGTTGGAAAAATTACGTCGATAGATTTGCTTCATGCAGTGTGGCCAGAAATCTTCACTTTGTAAAAAATGTGTTGCTTCTTAGCCTTTTGACTAAGATCAAGTGTAAAAAATGCAATATCTGCAAAGCACAATGAAGAAGGTGCAAGAAAATGAGATATGCTTTTATCTACATATGTGCATTACATATATATGTATGTGTAGGGGTGTTTTTATGTACAGCTTTCCACTTTCCATACTGAGGGCTTTTTGCAGTTTGTACTTTTTATCTGTAAAATAATTATTTTACATACATCTTGTGTACAAGTGAGAATATTTATTTAGGCTAAATTCCTAACACAAGAAAGATTTCAAAGGGAAGATACAGTCTGTATGCTTATAGATATGCCAGATTATGGCCATAAACATTTTTTCACTTACAAAAACTTCACACCACATAAAGGTACAAATTGTCATGAGATTCCAGAAAACAAGCAGGATGAGAAGGATTTCCAAACAGTTTAGGGGCTTAAAACAAGGCATGAGGGCTTGATCAAAGAGATATGGTGTCTACCCCAGAAAAAGGATAGCAGGGCAGATGCACATTCATTACACACAAAGAAGTTAAAGTTAATAAAGTAAATATTACATTTCCATATAAAGGAGTTACTTAAAGTAAATAAGGTAAATATTAAAGACACGTTTCTCACTGCCAAAGTTGTTAATTATAAATATGAAAAGGAAGAAAATTAGAATAAACCTTTAGTGTTGGATTGAGATTTGAAGTATTGGTGTTGACGTATGGTTTTTAATGTAGAGAGAGAGATGGTTGGATAGATGGACAGACAAATGAACAGATAGAAAGAAGGATGATAGACAGAAAGATGATAGATAGATAGATAGATAGATAGATAGATAGATAGATAGATAGATAGGCAGACTAATATATATATGTAAATAAATACATTTATTCCTATGTTCTCTTCACTCGTGGTCTTTGGAAACAATTGCTTACCCAATAGCAATGAACCCACCCAGTATTTGAATATTGTTTCTAAACACTCTTTTTTCATTAAGAAATGATCAAAAGGAATTGCAGAAATGGCTGGTTTGGTAAAGCATAAAATGAAACTAGAATTCTTGTGACATTAGGCAAGAAAGTGCTCAAAGGATGTATACAAAAGAAAACAAAAGCATAAGAAAGTGCTCAAAGGAAATATCCAAAGAATACAAAAGCCAGTTTAAATGAGCTCCCACTGGACAAATCTGACATACCTTGATAATTAAATAAATAATGATGATAACACATTATAATCCAATGAATAAAATAGGAAACCATAGTATAATGGAGATTAAAAATTAAATTAATTTGAAATTCTGATGGAGAATAAGATATTTACAACATTTCAAAATACCTTCTCACAAAATACCCATAATTAAATGGGGGAGTTACCTTATAATAGAGAAGACTAGAATACAACATTTTAAACAAGTGATACATATCACTAATAATGAGAGAACTGGAAAGAGTAAGCCATTGGATAGGATGTAATAAGAGGAATATAGCATCATTTTTGTGATGTTTCTGCCAAAGATGCATCTCTGAAACTAATCATAAGGCAACATCAAACAAATATTCTAAAGAAAAAGCTGTCCTGTAGTCTGAAAATGTGTCAAACTCATGAAATTTAAGGAACTGTTCCAGATTAAAAGAGATTAGAGAGACATTACAGCTAAATGTAACAGGAAATTCTGAATTGGATTAGACATTATTGGGGCAACAGGAAACACCTGAATAGACCCTGCTAATTAGATAATGATAATATATCAAAGATAATATTCTGATTTTGACGGTTATCTTGTTTATGTAGGAGAATAGCCTTGCCTATAGAAAATACACAGTGAAATATCTGGGAATGATGGACCAACTAGTGCCAAAAAGTGTTATTTGCTCTGTATTTCCAACGAGAGAGAGAGAGAAACTATTTATTATGTATTTTGTAATTTAACCATACTTGTCAAAAGAATACCAACAAAAACATATTATGCAATAGAAGAAATAAAGAATTGATGATTTTTGATAGTCACACATTATTTCTATACATTTCTGCAGTATTCAATATTCACTGCAAATTATTTTTTCTGTTCTCACCTTAATCCAGAAAAGGCATGATGGTATCATGGTTATTTTTTCACAGCTTTCTGAAATCTTGTTCTCATCTTCTTTCCCAGACTCATTTTTTTTTTTTCTCCAGCTAAAAATAAAGAGAATTGGAGTAAAAAGAAATTCTCTAACGTGAGAGGGGAAACCCTTTGAAGTGATCTCTTCTGGAGGTTTTATGTTCATTGCTGTCCTTCAGCTTTCCCAAAGTGCTCATAAGCCGAATATTTCCTGTGTTATGTCTGTAATTTGGTAGTTTTCATATAAATTATGCATTACAAATGAATATCCATCCTAAAACAATTAGAATGATTAATTCGATACTAAATTTTTCATCTGACAGAAGGCAGTGTTTTATGTCAACTCTTGCACGGTTAAGAGGCTTTTGAGTTTCTTAGATTTTAAAGTTCTTGACTTTTAAGTCAGAAAGACACATTTATGTTGTCAGAAATCAAACTAAAAATCAAGCTAAAAATTCCTTAAGTCCAGGTTTCTAGTTTAAATTTTCTACTTCTTTCTAGATTTTATTTTAAAATCTGCATTTCAGAAACCATATTTTCAAGAAATTAATTATAGAAAACTAGTACGATTTACAATGAGAAATATATGTGGAAAAATTAATGGCATAAAATTTAAGACTTGCTTTGGTTAACAGGTACAAAATTCTAGTTAGAAGAAATCAGTTCTAGTATTTGATAGTACTGTGGAGGAACTATAGTTAACAATGATTTCTTGTATATTTTAAAATGGCTACAGGAGAAGAATTCTAGTATTCTGAACATTAAGAAATAAATGAATGTGTGAGGTGATGACTATCCCACTTATTCTGATTTGATATTACACATTGTATACAGGTATCAAAATATCACATGTAGCCCAAAATATGCACAACTATTATATATCAATTTTAAAAGCAATACACAAATAAAGAGAATTAATGGCACCAAAAATTAAGACTTGCTTATTAAATCTAAATGCATATTTTTAAGTACAAATCGCTTTACTATTTTCAGGAAATTTTAAAATAACTGTTAAAATCTTATGAACTGAAATTTATGATGACCATATTACTGCACCTTTTTATTATAGAAGCTGATTTTTAAAATATTTTATAGAAAAATAATAACTACAGTAACAATGCAGACTTTTCTATCATAAAAAGGCAGTATTTTTATTTTTAGATTATGCAAATGTGTATATATTTATATATAATTACAGAAATAATACATATATACACATATATTAATCTCTCTATATGTATAAGTTATCATTAGATGGTCTATTTGTTTTCTGGAGTTGCTGTAACAAAGTACCACCAATTAAATGACTTAAAACAACAGAAATGTATTCTCTGAAAGCTCTGCAGCCTAGAAGGCTGAAATCCAGGTGCTGGCAGGACCATGCTGTCTCTGAAATCTCTAGCGGGCATCCTCCCTGACCTCTTTCTATCTTCTGGTGCATGCCAACAGTCTTTGGTGTTCTTTGTCTTGCAGATACATCACTCCAATTTCTGCTTCTGCTGTGATGTGGCATCTCCCATGTATATCTGTCTTCTCTCTGTGCCTGTCTCTGCATTCAAGCTTTCCTCCTCTTATAAAGACACCAGTCATTGGATTAGGTTCCATTCTAAAGCAGAACTCCTGTTAACCTGATTATGTCTTTCTAAATAAGGTCTGATTTACAAATAATATCGTGTTTTGAGGGTCCAGGTTCCTGACATGGGACAGGAATTTTGGGAAACACGAATCCAATACTGATGATAACCATTTCCTCCAAACTTTAGTCATGATTATTGTATAATGAAAATTTTCTGTGGGAAGGTTATATACACATAATGAAAAAAATTATAAAATTGCATTTTAAGGTCCTATTTTCTGAATCCCTCTGTAAGAGTGGAATAGAATTTGTGATGAGGCTATAGGCTTTGTGATGAGACCTAAAGTCTCCAAATTCCTAGCTCTGTGATCTCAGGAAACTAACTAAACGTCATCTCCCACTGTTTATCTGTTTATATGGTATACAAAGCAACTGGACAAAATAATAAATAAACTTCTGGGCCTGTAATCCCAACACCTTGGGAGGCTGATGCAGGAGGATCCCTCAAGCCCAGGAATTCAAGACTGTAGTGAGCAGTGATTGTACTACTGCACTCCAGCCTGGGCGACAGGCTGTCGCCTGTCTCAACAAAATTAAAAAATAACAAAAACAAATAAGTAAACCTAAGTAGGCCATCAATCTTTTAATTGTCAGTTTGGGTTTTCTTTTTTTTTTTTTCTTTTTTTGAGACTGAATCTCACTTCATCACTCTGTCACCCAGGCTGGAGTACAGTAGTGTGATCTCGGCTCACTACAATCTCCGCCTCCTGGGTTCAAGCGATTCTCCTGTCTCAGCCTCCTGAATAGCTGGGACTACAGGAGCCCGTACCAGGCACAGCTAATTTTTGTTTTTTCAGTAGAGATGAGGTTTCACTATGTTGACCAGGCTGGTCTTGAGCTCCTGACCTCAGGTCATCCACGCACCTGGGCCTCCCAAAGTGCTGGAATTACAGGTTTGAGCCACTGCACCCGGTGGAGTTTCTATTTGTTACCAATTTTGTGAATTAGACACACAATATATACCTCTCATGTGTTTGTTTGTTACTGCTTTCCCCCTACCTCCCTCTCCCTGTAAAAATATGAGTATATTTATTTCACATACTAATTGATGACTGTGCTCATTATAAAAACTACATTTTTATGAATGACCCTACTAGTCCTACTAGTCTGCCACAATGTACAAAACAGTTTAATTCAGGACTTATTTAGAAACAAGAACCACAAATTTAATATAGAGTTCAGATATAATATGCTCTGAAGAGCATTAGGAATTGATTAAGTAAGCTTTGCTAGCCTTATGATCTTAGCAAGTCATTTCCCTTATATGAGCCCTAGTTTCTTCCTGTATAAATGATTCCAGGAATTAGACAGGTGCATAAGGTAGATAGAACAACCTCCAGTGTAACAAACATGGGGAATTGCTGCTCAATGTCATCAGGGACTCCTTCAAGTGTGTCCTCCTGTACAGAAAAGGTAAAAATAACAACATCACTTACATTTGTTATACACAATATTTTGCAAGATAATAACATCTCAGATTTCCATCCAGCTAGAGTTCCACTTGTTTTTTAAATTCAGTCAACCAGGGACATTTATTTGTAATTTGAAAGATACATTTGAGGAGAGTATCATACTTTTATGATTTCTTCTGACAAGTGTGATATTAACATTGTGTGTGAGTTTGTGTGGTTGCATTATTAGGGTCACTATCTTTGTTCTTTGAGTGCTGTGTTAGTCTATTTTATGTTGCTTATAACAGAATTTCTGAACCTGGGTAATTTATAAGAAAATGGATTTATTTCTTAAGTTCTAGAAACTGAGATGGTTGAGAAGCCATATCTGGTGAGTGCCTTCTTGCTGGTGGAGCCTCTCTGAAGAGTCCTGAAATGGCACAGCACATCACACAGCGAGGGGCTGAGCACGCTAGCTTGGATGTCTCTTTCTCTTTTTGTAAAGCTACCTACCCCACTTCCATGATAATCCACTTATCCATTAGCCCATGAATCCCTTAATCCATGAATGGATTAATTCAGGCTCTGCTCTAGTGACCAGATCACCTCTCAATAACACCACATTGGGGATTACACTGGGAATCAACATGAGTTTTGGAGGGGACAAATATTCAAACCATAGCAAGTTTTTATTGTGAGCTATTTCCCTGGCTTTAGTGCTAGGTGTTAGACGTTGGCTCATATCTCTTGTATACTGGCAAGTAACTTAAAACTCAGGGTGACAACTGATGACAGAAGTATACAGTTTTTTTGTGAGCACAGAGGAAAAATAGCACATTTTAAAAATTCCAATAAAAATAGAGGAAAAAAACCATATCCTTAAAATCAAACTAATTTTGGGACAATAACAAAAATGAAGTAACATATATGTGTTAGAATTTTAAACTAAATTAAACACACTAAACAGATTAAAAATTAATTCTAAAATCTTGTGAAGCAAATAAAATAATGTTCTGATTCATTTCCATGACTTCCAAATCCTGTAATTAAGGTTTTCTCTGATTTATTCTGGTGATATCAGTCATTTTGGGGGCAGTTCTACTTATTGTCTCATACTCAATCAAAAATGTAATTCTCCCTTGTCTCGTATATTTGTGGTAAGATATTTAAATTTTACTCAGTTCAGAATTTTATCCATATTAATTTTGTTCCAAAATTATAATAATAATTTACTAAAGTTATTTAAATATGTGAGTCTCCAAATGGATTCTCAAATTTATTTTCAAAGCATGATCTGCTAAGGCCTATCAGCTGGCACAAGCTGTAAAGGTTATCCTCAGCAAATAGTTTAAAAAGGGAAATCCTTTCTTCAACTCTTAGGTGTTAATGCCACACAGTCTTTTTTATGCCTGTGTTAATTTCTAGCAATCTATCAAGTGAAATTTTTTGTTTCTATACTGTGGTGTTTGTAAATTGCTTTTTAAAACTCTGTAGCCTATAGAAAAGGCTGATTGCTGTACAATATTTAGCAACTTTATAAACATTTAACACAACACAAAGAATCAGTTTGTTCAGTCAGTCACGTGAGAGATCTTAGTCATCTTAAACTTTCACTAACAATTTCAAAGTTTGGGATAATTTTGAGGAATAAATAAGAGCACATGGAGCCATTTTGTAATTCCAGCCTACCTCATCAGCTCTTCTGCTTCTCTCACGACTTGTTCTGGCCTCCTATTTAAGAGATGAAGTTTGTAAATGAGAAGTGTAGCCTTATCGCATAGGTGAAATGTGCTATTTACATCATGAACACCTTAATTTTATTCTCTAATTGCGTCTTGGAGTATGGGGCATTTTCCAGAGAGGCATACCCCATAAATTCATAGATTTAGATTGTTTTAACACAAGCAATCCTAAACAACCCAGATATGTTGTGCTAACAACATTCCATAGATTAATAGATTAATATTCCACTTGTTACTGTTGGCTTTTATTTTTCTTTCTTTCTTTCTTTTTTTAAAATTCCAGAAGGTTTATCACTAGCATATTACAAAGAAATTAGATTGAGCCTCCTACCTTCTTTTTTTCCTGGGAGAATGTTTTACCTGCATTTGGGTTAACTTTTCAGTGTTTAGAGATGTATATGTTTAAAGTTTTGGCCAATAATTGCTGAGTAGCTGAATTTTAATATATATGCATCACATAAGTCACCCTTTAAACACAAATGATTTATATAACTCTTGCTAAAACAGTTATAAACTTGATTTCCCAAAATTTACTTTTAGGAATCCTTTCTTATGAGGCCTACATTTAAAAAAGTATTTAAATTGCTTTGTATGTTCTATCAAAATTGGTAAAATTAAAATATATCTTGTGTTTTTTAGTCGTAAGTCATGTAATTTCCTATGAAATGATCAGTACATGTTTTATGTCTGGTCCTTCCCAATTCTTTGTTATTACATCTTATTTTTTTCCACTTGTTTGTAAGAGAAGGTGAATAAACCTTATTTTAAAAGATTTAAGAATTATTGGACTAAAGTCTCGTTTGCATTGTGACTTAAATTAGTCAAAGCTAATTCTTAGCATTGTCATCTTTTGATATGTTACAGAAAAATAAAAAATTAGAAATAAGGCATTCTAGTTCAGCTTTCTTGAGGGTATGATTTTTCTATAAAAATCCGCTGAAAGATGCTGCTTTAGCAAGAAAGCAGTGCTCAAGTACTACTTTCAAAGAAATAAATCTAGGATATAGTAATACTATTTTCTCAAGCAATAATTGATTGCTAGCAAAGATAACCTGAGACTCTCATTGAGTTTAACTGGCTTTATTTATTTATTTATTTATTTTTTAAAAAGATAACCTGAGACTCTCATTGAGTTTAACTGGCTTTATTTATTTATTTATTTATTTATTTTTTAAAAAATGCATTTTTTAAATGAGGTCAGTGTGAATTCGTACCAAATGAACTCCCTTAACTCTGGACTTCAAAAAAACTGCCTAAATTCCTTTTAGCCAGATCTGATGGTGTATTAGTAAATAAAAAATGCCAACAGATTTGGACAACTGTCGACTTTTAATCTGCTTTTTCAAAATAAAAATAAACAAATAAACACATACATAGATACAACTAAATGATAGGTGGACCTTTAGTGTGTTTTGCCTTCTTTTTGTTTTCGGTTGCAAATGGTTGACCTGTAGCATTTAATTTGAGAGTTAAGCTTTTTCTAGTTTTGTTCTGTATGTTGTTTTCAAAAACGGGTAAGAGCTTCATGTATTTGACTATCTTCATTTTTAAACACTGCAGAAGGAAAATCAATCACAGGGGAAGTTTATTCAGGCCTTAGAGGTCACTTCTGTGTCTTGCAGGCGCCACCTTTTACACCACGGGTTTCTTTTGGTTTTTAAAACATTGTAACTAACAAGCCTCTAACCAAGACTAATTAGATGAGTTAGAAACCTCAAATTGTAAGCAATTTCACTCAGCTAATTTGAGTCTCTAAATATTCACAAGTATTCATGCTTTTATTAATCGTGGTAACATTTTTAAAAAGCATTGAAAAAATCAGGCTCTAGCAATATTAAGTTTGTGACCTTGCATTCTCCATTTCTCTAAAGATAATCTATTATTTTCCTCCTCTGACCCTTTCATTTGAAATATTACATTAATTTGCACCCTAATTTTAAATATATATTCACTATTATAATATATTTGCTCATGCTTATTTTCTTATTAACTTGATACATAGCTCAATTTGATTTGCATTTTCTTTTTTTATTTCTTTGTTATGTGAGAAAGAACTGTACTTTTCTTCTGGAATATCTAAATCATGCTTCAATTTATGGTTATACTAGTTTCGTAAAAGTAACTGGAAAGGTTTCATTTGGTTTTATATTTTAGTTTTCCTCATGTAATTTATGCTATGAACAATCAGGTCACCCAGGTGGAATGTTTAACTAATGGACTAATAATATCTGAATATTTATTATTTTTTTACAGAATTTTTAAACCAAAACTAAGATGTTTGAAAAAAATATTTCTGTTTTGTATTGTATTTTCAATGATGCAAAATGAAAGCTATGGCATTTGGGTATATACATTACCAAATATCAGAATACAGCTCACATCTAATATATGATAACCCCTGAGCGACATTTTTCAAAGAAAACAGTAATCTTGAAGAACTTTGCTGACATAATTATCATTTTAACCTCACTATTTGAAAAAAAAAATTATTTTATAAGATGCCTTTCTATATGGGTGAAAATGTCAGATAAATGTCATTTTAGGCAGCTGCCTAAGAAGTAATGAAGTGTTTTTATTTTGAACTCTAGGTAAACTAAAAAGAGTCTGTCTTTCTTCCTGATTATAAAAAATTAAATCAGCCTTACCAGGAAGTTTAAGCATTACATTCATTATTTTTAGTGAGAATGTTGAATATGTTCTTTCCAGCAATGACTCCAAGCAATTATATCATGACTCTTTATTTGTGTTCCTGACTTAACACCTAACATATGTAGTTGTAGAAGGAGTATTTTGTGTTCATAGTGACTATTCATATCAGCCAAGCTACCAACATTCTCTCTCTGCCTTACAACATAAGTCCTTGGATTTAAGTAGAAATTACTATGAATATGATTTGACTATGAATTTTATCATGATATTAATTATAAATGGTTACATTTGAGAGTGAATATTAATGCTCTTACTTAAGCTTTATAGACAAAATCAGATCACAATAGTATGGATGTAATCAGCTTCTTTAAAAAGTCAGTAGGTTTTATATTAACATTTTTCTGAGGACCCATAGTCTGGAGGATGGAGAGTTTTGTTCAAAATGCACTAGGCATTCTTTTCTTGAGTGATATATTGGGAAATATATTTTAATTGGGAAATAAGAACAATTAGAAGTGTAAATACTATTCAAGGTATACCTCACTTGAAACAAATTATCATGTTAATTTATTAATAAAAATGAATTCAAACTAATGTAAAGAAACCAAAAGAACAGGAATTTGGGGCCATTTAGTGAAGGAATACGCACACACAAGTGTTTTATAGAAAAAGTACATTGATACTTAAGATGCAGTTACTGGAAAGCTTAAAAGATAGGCACAAGAAGCTGTATAAGAAGGAAGGAAAACTCACAAACTTAAGACATATGTTGTCCCCAAATATGCAAAAAATTGCATTGGCAAATACAGTGTAATACCACAAACATGTGGAAAATATGAATACACAGTGAAGAGCACATTCATTTATTAAATTATCATATGCTTGGACATCAGTGTAAAGCACTTTCTTGTTTATTTTTCCCATTTTATTCTCAAATGAAATGATCTGTCGTCTTAATCTCTTTTAATATAAAGGAAACTTAGACTCACAGAGGTAAATAACTTCCTTAAGGACATGTGACAGTAGGCAACAAATTGGGGTCTTTGAATCTATGGTTGTCCAACTATAATGTTACTTTGCTTCCTGGAGGGTTCTGAGCTGCTGAGCTTTTCCTGTAAAAGCAAATCTCAGATTGTGTTCCTTATGATATCAGATTTGCTTTCCTCTCATGCTTAATCCCTTGATTTTGGTTTGGTATTCTATTTATTATGTTGTATCTACTTTTCACTATGTAAAAACTTCCTTCCAATGAGAAAGAAAATCAGAGTTTTGGCTTTACAATTAGCATCCCAAAGCTTTCTAGAGATCAGAGTTGCATGACATAAGTTGCTGCCATTCTGAATCACCATGGATCATGGATATTTAGCAAGACTAAAGGTGCTAATCTCATTCTGTCACTTACATGTTAGATTTTTCAGTGGTTAAAGACTAGTAGTTGAAACAGTATCAAAATTAATCTTATGCTAATTGTTGTATTTATCAGCTTAAGTGATTAGATTTAGATTATTTATGTGTGAGTGAGCATGCAACCATCCCTGTGAATTCTTCATAACAAAATGCTCTTTTTGGCCCTATCACTGTTAATGACTGTTCTACTTTCCTATCTTCTATACAGCCTCTTTTACATCACTCACTGTTATCCCTATTATGATCTCAATTAGAACCCTACCCTTATGCTCACATCAGCCTCAGATTATTGACTTTAAAACTTCCCCTTGTTTATATTTGGATGCTTGCTATTTCAACTTACTCTTTCTTGATCCAACACACTTCTTTCAATTCTGAGATTTTCTTTAATCATAAACTTTATTTTGGCCTAGCTCTGACCTGGGGTACCTTCCTACTGCATTACTGAATTACAAAACCTGATTTCTCAGAAACTCACTTATGAAGAGGAGAAGACATTTCTGCACTTTTATGATAATTATTTCCAATGATGAAATCACTTAGTTCATATCATTGCCTCTAGGAAAACTCCTCACAAACCTGGGATCATAAGAATTTATGCATTTTCTTGGATCCTAATTGAATTATTAGGCTCTTTTTCATATTGTTTAATAGGTAAAAATTTAGTTTCCCCAGAAAATCAACACTTTCAGATCCAAATTATTCCTTTATGCTTTACTTTTATTGCATTTCCTGTTATTTTATATTTGTTTGAAATAAGTAGTGAATTATAACTAAGCCAGCTGAGTTTACTCATGTTAAGAATTAATATAGATTTTTCATTCTATTTTTCTTTCCCTTGGGTATTAAGTAGCATTAGCTGCATGCACTAAAAGAAAAGCCACATATGTAAATAAAGCAAGAGGTATTCTACTATAATGGTGCAAGTTATCTCTTCTGCTGCATTAGCCTCTGAGAATCCAGTTGAGGGATTAGAAAATAGACCTTTTTACCTCTGTGTATCTCTTATAAGCAGTTTTAATCATGGCACAAAGAGAACACTCAATAATTTTTGTTGGATGAATGAGAATCTGTTCTCCTTAGTTTATCTGAAATAGAGTAGCAATGAAGTAAATATCTCTAGCAAAGTACAAAATGGAATAATTACTGCAAAAGTCAATATGTTGTACTAAAAATGGAAAGTATCAGGCATTGAAATCCCTGCAATTAAAAGAATGTTATCTTGTGGTCTACTGAGAAAAATGAAGGAAGTTTTAAATTGCTTTTCTAAAACTAATGTGCAACAAAAGGCATTTAAGGATTGATAATTATTAGTTTGTTGTATTATGGTAAAATATTGCAGCCTGAAAGAACTGAAAAGAGAGCAAATTCCTTTTTCCTTTAAACTTAATATTTAAAGTAAATTACGCAAACTGAATAGTAGTCTATTGAGGAAAAGCCTATTGTTTTATTACCCAGCTAAGCTCATAATTGAAATGATAGTGATTACAACTGAATGCTCTGTAAAGAGCTATCACATTTTTGAATTAGGAAAAAGTATATGAATCAACACACTGTTAACCTGCATAGCAATTGTCCATTTTCTTGTCAGAGAATTTAGCATTGTATTTAGTGTAAAATTATATCTAGTGGACCTAGATTTTTAGAAAGAGAAAAGGCTGCTTCAAAAAGTTTCATTGTCAAGGTTGTATTTGTTATCTTTTTTCCTCTGAGGTAATTGCATGGTGAAATTATGTGTGAAAAGAGAATTTTCAGCTACTACCTTGAATAAAGGTTAGGAAAAGGTTACGTTTAGCATAACTCCATTTCCAACACTTTGCTGCCCTGTAGGCAGAATAATCGAATTTCATTTCTTTTCTGATTCCAATGGAGTACTGTATCCTCAGTCTTTGCGTGTGTGTGTGTGTGTGTGTGTGTGTGTGTGTGTGTGTATATATATATATCTTTTCCCTTATCCATATTTGCATTCCTTCCACTGATTGTGTGGACAAATAGGATGATAGAAATGCAATGATTTGGGAATCACAGTATTTTTTAGAATGTCCTTTATTTTCCCACATTTCCATTTCTACTACCATGAGATACCTCCCAGTGATAGTTTTTCTCTTTAAAATCCTAAATTAGTTTCTTTCTAAGATGTTGCTCAATTTGACTCAGAAAGAAAAAAAAAAAAAAAAACAAATATTTCAGTTTTGTTTTTGTAACAGTGGAATAACGTAGTATCAATACGGTATTGGCATCCAGACCAAAGAAATACTTTATGCCTATTATGAATATATTATTTCCTACAAATAAATGAAATATCTAGTTTTTCATTCATTCATGTGCTACTAATTACTTGCTATGTGCCAAGCATTATTTTACAAAGATAGCCTATACAGAATTATTTTTAAAACATAGGTGTGTGAGTTGAGAATTGTTGCACAAAATGAGCAATACTCCTCAAAACTAACAAGGTCATCAAAACAATGAAAGTTTGAGAAACTCACATCCAAAAGGAGTCTAAAGAGACATGACAACCAAGGCAATGTGGTATCTTGGATGGGATCTGGGAACACACAAAGATATTAGGCATACAGTTAGACAATGTGAATAAAGTACAGACTTCAGCTAATCATAATGTATCAGTATTGGCTTATGAATTGTGACAAATATGCCATCTCAGTGTAAGATGTTAATAACAGGGGAAATGGGTGTGAAATGTATAAGATTTCTCTGTACTATTTTGACAATTTTTCCATAAGTCAAAACTTTATTAAAATAAAAACTTTATTTTAAAAAAGCTGGGAAGAATCTTAGCTATAATAGATTTAGCCCTAAACTCCTCATTTTATAGAGGAAAAAAATAAAAATCATAAAGCTTGTATAGCTTTTCTAGAGTAAGATACAGTTTATGAATTAAGGAACTGAAACCAGACAATGGCACCTAACCGAAATGAATTTATTCTTTAGCATAACTAAAAACAAAAACTGTAATATTTTATTACACTATGAAAATAAATGTATCAATCTTTACAGAAAAAAAAAAAACCCTTAGTACATACTTTTTGTTCACTAACCTCATTGGTGCATTATATTAATGAGGTCCAATAGCCTCTCTAACCAATGGTATCCCACACTGGCTTAAGATATGTGTGTGTGTGTGGGTGTGTGTGTGTGTGTGTTCTGTGCCCTCTAAGTACTTTCTGGATGTTCTTTCTCATCTTGACACTTATCAACGATCCATTTATATACTTTCTTTGTCTCTGCACAACTGATATCTGTTACGCTTAATCTCCTTTATTTCTACTTATTTTGAAAAATTTTAATTTCTTGCTTTATGAATAACTTTAGGATACAGATTTTATTACAAAGTTAGAAAGAATGATCTTTTATGCTATATTGGGCTATGTTTGAGCTCTGCTGAAAAAAGCCAAGAGAGTGATTAACAAAGCTAAATGTAAAACATATATATGTGTGTATATATCTACATATATATATATATATATATATATATATATATATATATATACATACACACACAAATTATTTGATCCATATGCCCAGTTACCAACAAGGTTTGAAAAACATAAAAGGATAATACCATCATATTCACTTTCTGATGTCCAACTACAGTTGATCCTTGAACAATGCAGGGGTTAGAGGTGCCAACCCTGTGCATAGTTAAAAATCTGTGTATAACTTTTGACTCTCTAAAAGCTTTACTACTAATAACCTACTATTGACCAGAAACCTTATTGACAACATAAACAGTTGTAAAACATGTATTTTTGTGTTATATGCATCATATATTGTATTCTTACAATTAAGTAAGCTAGAAAAAACAAATTGTTCTTAAGAAAACCATAAGGAAGAGAAAATAGATCTACTCTTCTTTAAGTAGAGATGGGATCTTCATATAGGTCTTCATCCTCATCATCTTCACATTAAGTAGGGTGAGGAGGAGGAAGAAGAGGGGTTGGTTTTGCTATCGCAGGGGTGGCAGAGGTGAAGAAGGTAGAAGGAGAAGCAGCAGAGGCGGGCATACTCAGCATAACTTTTATCATGCATAAGTGGACCTGTGCTGTTCAAACCCATGTTGTTGTTCATCGGTCAGCTGTAGTTTATGTTGATCTATAAGAAATACCATCTGGCATCTATAAGAGATGTGGAAGGATCCTATCAGCTATATTGAGGCTATTGTTCATAGGTGATTATGATACTTGTGGGGGGCTCCCTGACTTCCTACTTTATATCATTTATTTTAATGCAAAGAAATGTTTGACGTGCTTGAGCAAATGCAAAAAACTACAGTTCAATGTGAATAAGAAAAAAGAGATAACCACAGTCTGATAAAGTAAAATCTCTAAGTGAGTATTTAAAAGACACTAGAGTAAATGGGGGAATGAGGTATAGTTGTACAATTTACTGTTTTGACACAGATAATAAAGATCCTCGACTCTGTCAGTTCAAGATGTACCATAAAATAGTAGAAATTATACTATATCTGGATATAATCAAATCTTACTTTATTGAACAGAACAAGATCCCAACATAGTTGAAAACCAAGGCATAGGTAAAATAAACAATTTTTTTTTTTTTTTTTTTTTTTTTTTGAGACAGAGTCTCGCTCTGTCACCCAGGCTGGAGTGCAGTGGCACAATCTTGACTCACCGTAAGCTCTGCTTCCTGGGTTCACGCCATTCTCCTGCCTCAGCCTCCCGAGTAGCTGGGACCAGAGGCGCCCACCACCACGCCTGGCTAATTTTTTGTATTTTTAGTAGAGACAGGGTTTCACTGTGTTAGCCAGGGTTGTCTCAATCTCCTGACCTTGTGATGCACCCACCTCAGCATCCCAAAGTGCTGAGATTACAGGCGTGAGCCACTGCAACTGGCCAAAATAAATAATTTCAAACAGGTGAAGAAGAGAAATACAGAGAGAATCACAGTACAGTATCAGGTAGAGTTACTCATGTGTCTGTGGAGACATACTGCATGTTAAGTCTATACCTATATAAAGTGTTTTTGTATGTTAGAACAACGTGTGGATAGATTGCATTGCACATACTGACCATATGAGGATTACAGCTTTTGATATTTTGCAGGGAGTATAATTAGAAAAATATTACCATATGTTATTAGGACCATGGACAGATAATGAGAATCATGAAAGAATATGTGCCGAAGTCTCAGTAATGTGATCAAATTAACAAATGGAGACAGAATAAAATTTGAAATGAGCACAAAGGAAACGCTACGTGTCATCCCAACAGTTGTTTTTATCAGACTTAGGAAAGTAGTCGAGGGTAAGCGGGTTGCTGACAAGCTACTGTCTTGAGGAAAATGAGGGAGAGAGAACTGGTAACTGCACAAAAGATTTGTCCACTTACTTTTTCACCCACCCTGGATTTTCAATACTTTTCACTTGACAAGCAAAAAAGTAATAAGGATGTGTGTAAAGCTTTTTATCCCACTGAAAATTGTTGAGCAGAACTTTTCAGGGACATCTGGTTTCACTTTTAGAGCAGAATGACAGAAACGTTCAACATTCATAAGCACCTTGGAAAATGGGATATGTGACAATTTATGCCCTGTTTCTCCTCTTTATGTGTGAGTAGCTTAGAATTTGTTGATTGGGCATAGATAAGTTCAACAGGTTTAAAGCTAAAACACTTTTAGGTTCAAGCCTGTCTATACAATTTCCCTGATAATGAGAGGAAAAAAAATTTAAAAAGGAAAGGTGTGGCCATTAAATATATTAGATTACCCCATTCCATGTACATGATTTGGGGACTGTTATGAAGTAACCACTTCATAATGGTTATTCCTTATCACTTAAATCATTGTGGAAATTTGCTCCTTCAAAAACAGGCATACAGTTCTCTAGTAATGACAACTTCAGCACTCAGGAGACAAAAAAAAGTGAGATAGCAGGGATTTTCCATACTGAGCTTTGCTCCAATTTTAGAACCAATAAGCTAATTTCTCTCCTTCATGCTAATAGGTTTTCAAGTCACTTAGGTATTTAAAATACTACTTTTAGATTATAGAACTGGAAGAGATAATAGATTTGGCATTTTTCAAACTATCTTTTCTAGATGTGCCCCCAAACTCATCCTGCCAAATACAGATTGAAATAAAAATCTGAAGCACTTTTTCAGAAGAATCGCTGATGCTGGTACTGCATGGGTATAGTTGGAAGGATAAATTTGCAATAGATTCTCATCAAACTCCTTATTCCAATCAATGAGAGGGGAAAATACGTAGGGGCAAGAAAGAGATATTGTATAGTATTCAGCACTCCCCTGGCAGCCTAATTCTGTAGTAAGTCAGGTGAACCAAGAGCCTCACCTCACCTAACCTAACTTACTCCTTAGCCTCTCAGTACTGTCAGGCTGGACGTACACCAGCCCTTGTTCTGGAAAAACCATATCCTTTCCCTCATATTCACTCTCTTAGGTAAGTTTCCCCAGTGAAGTCATATGGTTACATTTTAAAAATCTGCTGCTACTTTTTTAGTGCGTGTAGTCCCGGGGAGCAGGAGTGAGGAAGGAATGGAGCAGGGAGGAAAGGAGAACACATGCCAGAACACAATATTCAAAGGCCACCGTTTGGTACAGAGCATGACTGATTGCTCAACCTCGTAGGGTCAGCATCTGAGATGCTTTAGAAAAGGCTGCTTATGAATGCCATCTCAAGACCATAGTGGATCTTTGGGTTAGGTAGCAGGTACCACCAGCTTTCACAACAGAAGTCCAGGAATTTAAAACATCTGTTGTTCTATATTGCAGACACAGAACTAGCAATTTTACAACTGTCTGTTCTCCTGGAAATTAATTTCTCCCAGTTCTTATTTCACAATTTTAAAAACTTTGGCTTTATTTCCTCAACCCATTTTCTGATTTCCTACATGAATTACCACTAGTTCATATGTCCACTTTGCTTTCTATTTTGATTCACACAGATTGACTTTGTAATCCATTTTTCATGCTCCTCAGCCACCCCAGGTTTGTGCACAGGTTCTTATGACCAGAATGCATGAGATTCGATGTTCTCTACTTTAATTTGCTGGCTGTAGGTAAGGGATATTCTCCCAGTTCCTGTTGTGTTCCAAGATAAAATCTTAAAGATCTCTCTAGATAAGTGACATACAGCATTTTTTTACCTACTTGAATTGCATATATATATATATATATGCATTTTATAAATTACTTTCATATATTTTCTTTTTAGACTTCCCCATCAATTCATACAGCAGATATCATCATGCACAGTCCGGGTGTGATGATTTGGGCCCAGAGAGACCAAGTAAGTGAATTGCCTGAAGACACATTGTTGGTGAGTAACAAAATACGGGGACCTGGAGCAATACTAATTTCACAACCCTATTTACTATCTTCTGGAAAGTAAGAAAAAAACATGGTATGACTTTGGAAAAAATTGATGAAGTTCCCAGGTGTCAGATTAAAGCATAATATTGGAGAAGGGGAAACTCCGTTTATCACCCAGTGAAGTGGATTTGGGGATCAGATCTTTCTCTGTTAGTTATAGTGCATTATTCAGGGCAGATACATGTGCCTGATCATGTTGATCAGATAAAGCAGATGACCATTAAAGTCCCCTATCACAGTATGAAATATGACTGTATGTTCTGCTATTCCTATTTAATGGAGAAATGTGAGAAAGCTGTTCTTTGTTGAAAATCAACTCACAAAATAAACAAATAACATTGTATCTATTAACACTAGCAAATGAGAACAGAAAATAGATGACTGAAAATCATACTTTTAGCATAATATATGAATGATGCAAATTCCTCGGGGGTAAAAATAATTAGCAATCTGTTCATACTGGTTGCCAGAAAGTTCTTGAATTTAAATACGAATACTTCTATTTTGACTGTGAAGGCTGACAGAGCTGTATGTCTGAAATTTAATCTAACCAGTGAGGTTAGGATATAACAGCAGATATTCTGGACTGAAAGTGGGTACTCATCAATACAAATACCACACTGAGATGTCATAAATATCTCCTTGCCAACTTTTTTCTATGATGTCACTATGAGCTTTATGCAAGAATATTTGTTACTTTATATTTTAAAAACCTTTAAAATAAATGATATATGGAATAAAAGATTAGCAGTAGCAGATAAATCATCACCATTTGATCATTTATATTTGATGATGGTAAAGTGATAGCCTTAATGTCATTCCATACATGTGAAGCACATTGAAATTATTAGCAACATATCAAGAATTCTGAATGAAACAACACACCTAAATCTGAAGTCTTCTCTCTACTCTCCTTATCCTCTAATGCTATGTATATCTGGGCTGTCTAATTATAAACACATCTAGGTGGGTGAGAAACTGTTATTTCAAGATGATGCTGTGCAAAATTCTTGGTTAGATTTGTGTTTAAGGTCTAAATGAATGCTATTAGTATATTATGGAGAGTGTCTGGCTTGGAGCAAAGTATTGATGTACTTTCTAGAAACAGATAGTATGAGCAAAACTCATTTCTGTAGGAGATCTGGACTCATTGAGCAGTGAGAAATGTCAAGGTCACATGTCCAGTCTGAGAATGTGAAGGAGAGAAGGACCATAGAGACAGAAAGGCCGATTCTTTCCTCTGCTCAAACTTGTCCAAGGTACTTCCTAACAACAAGAAAATGGCAGAGCCATCCCACTACTGGGTATATACCCAAAGGATTATAAATCATGCTGCTATAAAGACACATGCACACGTATGTTTATTGCGGCACTATTCACAATAGCAAAGTCTTGGAATCAACCCAAATGTCCATCTGTGACAGACTGGATTAAGAAAATGTGGCACATATACACCATGGAATACTATGCAGCCATAAAAAAGGATGAGTTTGCATCCTTTGTAGGGACATGGATACAGCTGGAAACCATCATTCTTAGCAAACTATCACAAGAACAGAAAACCAAACACCACATGTTCTCACTCATAGGTGGGAACTGAACAATGAGATCACTTGGACTCGGGAAGGGGAACATCACACATCGGGGCCTATCATGGGGAGGGGGGAGGAGGGAGGGATTGCATTGGGAGTTATACCTGATGTAAATGACGAGTTGATGGGTGCTGACAAGTTGATGGGTGCAGCACACCAACATGGCACAAGTATACATATGTAACAAACCTGCACGTTATGCACATGTACCCTAGAACTTAAAGTATAATAAAAAAAAAAAAAAAAAAGAAAATGGCAGAACCTGAAAAAATGAATGTTCGTAAGTCTGAATAGCAGGAATGGAATCAAATTAAACATCAAAATGCAGGGTTCACAAAAGTATTTTAAATATATATGTATTTTTTTTCTTTTAAGCAAGCAACATTTGTCTGCACTGTTCTGTGTTTATGTTTATGTGTATGTTGCAGTAGACTGGTAACAAGAAAGTATAAAATCACTTGCTTGACTGAAAGAGTCTGTTAATAAGTAGGGGAGAGAGACATGTTCACTGCATGGATAAACATAATATGATGAAAAGAGACCCTGTGCAAAAGGAAGGATTAGAAGGGTGTCTGTGAGAAAGAATGACAGTCTGATACTAATAAAAAGCATTTATTAAGGAGAGCAATGTCTTTTCTTCAACTTGAGCTACTGAGTTTAATATTTGCTCTTTCTGACTATGCTGAGATCAGAGCATGAAACTTTTCCCTAGCCAGGTAGTTATTAGAGAAACACTGAGCTCTACTGGTGAATCTACAATCACCACTCGATGATGGCAAATGGGATTTATGATTAGACTATGAAATAGATAAGAGTATCTTTAACTATCTTTGAGAAGTGCATGGTTGTGCAGACAGGTAATGCTGTGGTCCTTACCTGTCTTAGACAGGGACCCTGCCTGAGGAAGACTGAGTTATAGCCAGGATTCCTGTCTAGAACAATTGCTTAGAAGGAAGAGGTGGGAGGAGTGGACAGGGGTGTTGTGTGAGGTTACAACATGAAAAATGTTTGTTTGTGATACTCACTGGTCAACCAGAGCAGGCCTTTTCAGTGCTGTTCTAAGTTGTTTTTTATTTCATTTTTAAAACTTAAAATCCTGTAAGGGACTGCCTAACCATCCTGATTTATATGTACATGAATAAGTAAGCTCTTGTTAACATGTGTGATACATAGTATTTGACAGTGCTTCCAGGAATTCAGGACACTACTCAGAAGCTTGTTAGATATGCTATACTTCATGAAAACACCCAAATTATTTATCATTAACTCTCATTTTACTGGAGAGAAAAATTACTGGAAGAAATTAGATTTTCCAAGGTAAGCTGAAAATAATTTATTTCATTCTGAAATATCATTCTTTTTATTTCCTTCTTTTCTTCCTTTCTTTCCTTTCCTTTTCTTTTAGTTAACCTTGGAGCAAATATTTTCTTTCTATAAAAAATGACTCTAAACAGTAACCTTTGGCTACCATTTCTTGGTACCAGATGATTTACGCACAGTAAATACATTCAGCCAAAGATGTGACCAATTATCTTTTTGAAATGTGATTTTTAGAAGGGAAGGCATTCTCCAGACTGACTGATTGATGGAGATGGACTACCCCCGGTCCAAAATAAGCCACTGGCATCTTCTGCCAGCCCATGGTGCAGCTTCCTGAGTTTCCTTTCTTTCTTTTGTAGAGCTCTGTGGCTTCTTGACTAA
Source organism: Piliocolobus tephrosceles (assembly GCF_002776525.5). NCBI lineage: Eukaryota > Metazoa > Chordata > Mammalia > Primates > Cercopithecidae > Piliocolobus > Piliocolobus tephrosceles. Next base: position 25,669,655 of record NC_045444.1, on the reverse strand, counting down.
CACATGAGGCCACCTCCCAGAGCTATTTGAACTGTTCCTGCTGATAGGGGAGGGCATTTCTCCAGCCCTGCTTCTAGACTCCCTCTTACTCTTCAGATGGCCTCTCACACAGTTGCACATTGAGTTATCCTTTCAAAAGGTAATTTCATAAAAATGTACAAATATGATCTTCTGTAAGTTATTTGCAATGGATTGGTGGGCCAAAAGCTAAGGTGAAAGACACAGACTTTGAATGCTAAATCTTATTGAGTTTTAAGGATATATTTTTATATTGTATGGATTCCTGCTAAGCAGAGATGGTCTCATGGCGAAAGATTAATGTTCCAGACATGAAGGTTGCTGAACCCAAACGATCTCAGGAAGAAGCTATTCTTCACACACAGCTATCCAGGTTGCCAATTTAGAATGCATTTTTATCTAAGCAGAGTATATGTGTGGACATATTTCCTGTAACTTCTGCAGTCACAGATATAAATATTTTCTGATTAGTATTTCTATGGCCAACTTAGTTTCTGACCCTACCTTGTCAAGGAATAAGGTTTACGTCTCAGTCTGTGACCTACTTTTTTGCCAGGATTGTCACCTGTGATCCCAAGCCTGCTCTCAACCCACTCTAAACATAATTCTAGGCCAGAGGTCAGAGATCATAGGCCAGTTTACAAATATTGCATTTATTGTTCTAATTCTTAAACAGCATATATAGTTCTCTGTGGCTAGGCAGAGAGAGAAGAGTAGACGTGACAAGCCAGCTGGGGCGGACAAACTCACCTTGTCAATTACTTGGCAATTTCATGCAGAATAGTTCTTATGTCTGATTTTACCTATATCTTATTTGGAAAACTTCTAACCCAAATTACTAAAAACGTTTTCCCTTATTGTAATCAAAATGTAATCTACATATGTCAAACTGCAAATATTAATATATACAGCTTACCAAATAGAAATAGAACAAGAAATATCAGCAACATTTATTTTTTAATCACATTCTTATCACTACAAAAAGTTTTAGTAACTTTCATATTTGCATATTTCTTTATAAATTATATATAGAAACTTGGGTGTAATATTCATCATAAAACATTCTTAAAAATATAAATTAAAAATGTGAGAAGCTAACAAATGAAAGGGAAGTTACAATATTTTTTTCTTATACTGATATAGTTTGGATATTGGTTCCTACCCAAATCACATGTTGAATTTAATCTGTAATGCTGGAGGTGGGGTCTGGTGGGAAATGTTTGGGTCATGGGGGCAGAGCCCTCATGGCTTCATGCTGCCTTCCTGATAGTGAGTTCTCTTGTGAGATCTGGTCATTTAAAAGTGTGTGGCACCTCCCCTACCCCCCAACTCTCTCTCATTCCTGTTCTCACCATATGAGAAACCTATTCTGCTTTGCCTCCAGCAGTGATTGTAAGCTTCCTCAGGCCTCTTCAGAAACAGATGCTGCTATGCTTCTTGTATAGCCTGCAGAACCATGAGCCAATTAAACCTATTTTCTTTGTAAGTTACACAGTGTCAAATATTTCCTTGTAGCAATGCAGGAACAGTCTAATCCATAAATCATAAAACATTCTGTCCTGGGAAGCACATTCCTTCCCTTTGGAGTTGTTTGTATGGCTCATGATGCACAGTTGCTTCTTTCTGTCTTACTGATCTCAAGTTGAAGACACTCATTGTCTTCTTGGTTTCTCTCTATTAACTCGCTTCATTATCTCTTCCTGATTTCTGAACTCTGGTATCTAGATATTCAGAATTGATATGCTCTTCATACATTTTTACTTCTCCCATGGCTTAGAAGACAGTTGTGTAGATCTGGAATATTTGGTTTAAATTCTCAGACTTAGTTCAGCTCTGGTAGCCAACTTCTCCGAGTCTGCCTTGTCCAGTGGTTGCCAACAAATGGACACAGTGCGTGTAACTACGTATTTACAACTTGTTATGTAACAAGTGAAAATATCAGGTCCTCTATCTCAATGTAAGCTATTACATTATGTAGTGTGGATCTTTTTGGTACTAACTTATCATTATCCTTTGCATTTAAGTGATGTCAAGTTTTATAAGTATCTGTGTAAGAGAAACAAATATGGTTTATATCTGTATCCAATCCTGACATGGAAATATAGTCTTTTAAAATTTAAAGTTACAGTGTCTGCTGGTCTTTTAAAATATAAAATTACTGTGTCTGCTGTTTGATATTATTTGTCATATTCAAACATGCTATGCTGAGAATTTTTCTCTCTGTGATGATGGACTGCGAGGTTGGCCAGTCTTCTGCTGTGCTGTCTTAGTATCACTCCATTAAGTTTTGTGATCTAGAGATTAGAACCACTGGTTTGTCTTCATGTCTTACAGATAATTGCCCCATTGCGTGTGTCTGTGTATGTGTATTTGTGTGTGTGTGTGTTTAACATTAATACTTCTAAATTTTTTATTTTGAAATAATTTTAAGCTTGGAAAGTTGCATGGATAATACTTAGAATTTTCTTACAAACTTTACCCAGCTTTCCCAAATGTTGACATTTTAGATAACCACAACCAATGATCAAGCCCAGAAATTATCATTGACAAATACTACAACCTAAATGAATTACCTTGTTTAAGTTATGTTAATTATCTCAGTAAAGCCTTTATAAAGTGTAACATCACTTAATCTCTTTTCATCTGGAACACTTCCTCAAATCTTTCTTTATCTTTCTTGAGTCCTTGCCAGTTGCTTTGTAAGCTATCCTTCAAATTGTGTTTGACGTGTTTTCTCATGATTAAATTCAGTTTAGAAATTTCGGGCAGAAATAACACATAAATAATGGGTTTTTTCCTTCCTCAGTGTATTACATCAGAAGTTACATGTATAGTTATTTTTGACCTCTGGCGATATGAACTATGATCATCTATTTAGGGTGATGTTTAGGTCATTCCTAGAAAGTTATTTTTCCCTTTGCTTTTATCTTCAGAGACAGCTTTCTCTCTTCCCCTGTTTATTTCTTTGTTTAATTGTTTACTTACTAGTATGGACTCGTGGATATATGCTTGATTTTAGGTTATAATTAATTAATCAATCAGTCAGAGTATAAGTTATCATGCATTACTATGATCATCTATTTTCTTGCTCTGATTGTCCTAAAATTGGACATGGGAGCCTCCTCATGTTGACTTTTATTTTCTTTGACATTCCACCACTTTCTAAGACTTCCTTACTTTCTGAGACCACAAAATGTTCCAGTCTTACCTTATCCATTAAATGTACCAGTCCGGTAACATAGCTTGCTCTAAAAAGCATTATTTCTTTTTGTTGGATAATGGTGTTTAGAAATCATTATCTGGATAACAGGTGTTCTCCTTACACTGGTATGTCATTGTTTCTAGGTCTTCTCAATAAAAAGAGCTAGTAAACATATGTAAGGAAACACATGCATATTTACATTTTATATTTATCTATTTAAAAAACAATTACTTTATCCTAATACCTTTAGTTCTGATCCTATACCACAAGTTTCATTTTAGATTATTTAAAACTCTTTCATTTTATAGTAAGAAATCTGGCTCTCACTATCGACGTTATATTCATGTATTTGCTCAATTCTGGAATACACATAGTCTCAACATTAGTCGTTTATATTTATGTAAAAAACAATTTACTAACAAGAGTATAACAGTTATGTACAGTTTTTTGTTTTTGTTTTTGTTTTTGTTTTTGTTTTTGTTTTTGTTTTTTTGAGACGTAGTCTCACTCTGTCTCCCAGGCTGGAGTTCAGTGGTGCGATCTTGGCTCACTGCAACCTCTGCCTCCTGGGTTCAAGCAATTCTCTTGCCTCAGCCTCCTGAGTAGTTGAGATTACAGGTGCCCGCCACCACACCCAGCTAATTTTTTGTATTTTTTTTTTTTTTTTTTCAGTAGAGATGGGGTTTCACTGTGTTAACCAGGGTCGTCTCGATCTCCTGACCTTGTGATCTTCCCACCTTGGCCTCCCAAAGTTCTGGGATTACAGGCATGAGCCACCATGCCCATTCAGTTGTGTACAGTTTTAATTCACTTAGAGTACATAGTCAAAATACTGTTGTCTAAAATTAATTAGGTTAGTTATTTTATCCTGCAACTCCTTCAATGTGTTTATTATATTTATTTGAAATAAGGAACATCTCTTTTTTAGCCTCATTTTTGATTCCTTCATATGACCTGTTGATTTAAGTTAATTGTTTTAATGTTTTGAGAATATGAAATATTAGCAAGGTTCTAAAAATCACACCCCAAAAGGCATATTTATAGAAGTTTCACTCTCTGATTGTCCCTTCTACTGTGCTCCCATTTCTCATTCTTTCCATCCCATTCTCACTCATCACCTACAGGCAAACAAGCTCATTCATTCCTGTTAGTTTTTCTATTGTTCTTTTTATTTTTCACAAAAGGGATATGTGTATAAATGGAATATATATATATATATGGAATATATATATATGAAAAAAGATAGATATTACGTGATAGATAACTTACTGCAAAGTCTCTCTCTCTCTCTTATTTATTTATTTATTTATTTATTTTCACTTAATGGTTATACCCTGGAAATTACTCCATATCAGTTCACAGGGTTCTTCCTCATTCACCTTACAACTATATTTACATTGTGTATATTGTTTACTAAACTATTCTCCAATGTTTGGGAATTAAGATTGATTCTAAGATGTTTGCACTCACAAACGACGTGGGAATAAATAATCTTCATTTTCTAACTGCTGGATACATATCTTCATAGTTTCCCATTTTCAATGTGTCATGTACTGATTCTTCTGTATCTTTCTAGAGTACATGCTTTCTCTGTTAAAGCTGTGGCAAATTTCTAGACTTGGCATCAGGTGGCTTTTGATGATTCTCAAAGATAATATTCATCTAACATGAAAACATTTTATTGCTCCTGGGGACAGCTATAAGAATGCCCTACTGCCGCCAGGCATAGTGGTTCATGCCTGTAATCCCAGAACTTTGGGAGGCCTAGCGGGGCAGATCACCTGAAGTAGGAAGTATGAGACCAGCCTGACCAGCATGGAGATACCCCATCTGTACTGAAAATACAAAATCAGCCAGGCATAGTGGCACATGCCTGTAATCACAGCTACTTGGGAGGCTGAGGAAGGAGAATTACTTGAACCTGGGAGGTGGAGGTTGCTGTAAGTTGAGGTTGAACCATTACACTTCAGCGGGGGAAACAAGAGCAAAACTCTGTCTCAAAACAATAACAACAACAACAACAACAACAAAATGCCACACTGCCTAAAAATGTATCCTAAACAACAAAGTTCAGAAATGTTTTAATCAATGAAAGCAAAAATAAAATGTACGTGGAGCTTCCCAAAGGTAAAATATTGCTTAGCAAGTGTGTTTTCTCATTAAGACAAATTTTAAGTCATTGCTTTTTATTTTCTTTGCTATATACCAACTGTTTCGTAAAAGTATCTTTTGTAATTTTTTTAAAAAAGTATGCAAATCCCCCCACACATATAAAGCTCAATGTATTTTCACAAAGTTATATGTATTCAGAAACTGGGGCAGAGTAAGAAAAATTCTGCCCACATTTGACATCTATCACTTCAGTTCACTTACCAAAAAACTACACAAAAGCATATTGTATCTCCTTTTGCACTTTGCCAATGAAGTATACAGTCCTGTCCATGTTTTGGTAAATGGAGCCAGATTGTCTCTGCTTTATTCCCAATTCATGTTCACTGAACTACAGCAAAACTCTACATCAAAATAGACCATAAATATGTTTCTTCAAATGTAAAACAGAAGTAATTATATTCCGCACAGTAAGAAAAGATTAATGAGATAGTGCCCATAAAGTATTCATTTAAAAGGCTCTGGGAAAAAAAAAAAAAAACTCAAAAATACATTTTCATGACCCCTTAAAAATAAAATTAGGGAGCTTTCCAATGAAGTTGAATTTTGTGTTTGTTTCTTCTTAACTATATATTTGCTGAATGAAATTTCTTTCTTTTTTTTTTTTTTTTTTCCTTCGAGACAAGGTCTCACTTTGTTACCTAGGCTGGAGTGCAGTGACGTGATCTTGGCTCCTTTGCAGCCTTAACCTCCCAGTTTCAAACTAGCCTTCTGCCTCAGTCCCTCATTAGCCGGAACTACAGGAATGTACCACTACACCCGGCTAATTTTTGTATTTTTTGTACACATTGGGTTTCTCCATGTTGCCCAGCTGGGCCTCGAACTCCTAAGCCCAAGCCAATCACCCACCTTGGCCTTCCAGAGTGCTAGGATTACAGGCATGAGCCACCACACCCAGCTGTGAATGGTATCTTACTATTATCTTTCTTTCACATTTAGTGTCTTATTTTCATTATCTCCCTAGGTTTTTTTGGGGGGTTTTTTTCCATATCTTTTCTACTAAACTTTCTGTTCAGCGCCTTTCCTCAAACCTTCTTATCTTTGTCTTGTTTTCTTTCTCATGACCTCTCTCTGCTCCAATAAGCAAGGCAAAATATTTGCCGATTCCCATTAGTAATCAATTTATTTATGTTAAATGTGAATTTGATATTTCATGGACCAAAGTACCTTGCTTTGTATTTCATGCTTTTAAATATTCTATCTCTGATTATAATGTATAACAATAAGTAAGAATTTTTGAGGTACATGAATGTTCAGCATTCATTTATTTTAAATTATCCAACCAAATAGCAGCACTGAAAACCTGCACATTTTTATAACTATTTACTATCAGATGCATGTAATCTACTTATTATTGTGATAAAACATCTGTGGTTATTGTCAGGAAGACAGCATTTTTGATATGATAATCAAAGAGCAGTCGCTTGCATAAAATTATGTCACAAATCACATTATTTTATTCTGGAAACATTTACTATATTCTGCCGATGATTCTGCAGAAAATCTTAAAACGCATTCAAAAATGCTATTTTAAGTGTTTTATAAACAGAAGTTGTGTGTATATCAATTAAAAGCCTGCAAAATGACAGTTTGTATAGGGCTTTCAAGTTCTTCCTTCCCCAAGGGTTAATCAGTTCTAAGAAACTGAATCCTATTTTTGTTGCCAATTTAATAAAAACAGGCATACCTGTTGCCCAGGGCACTATTATTCCTTCAGACAGCCACAGTGGGGGAAGAGATTTCTTTCCTTTTCTTACCTAATTAAAATGAAACAAATGAGCTATAATAGAAATCATAAAGTCACCATAAGATATTTCCTTGGGCTATCAGCTTTCCCAGATGGTCATTAATACCCAGATTATAACACATAACAATTCTCATTATTTTTTGCTATGCAGTACATCTTGAAAACAGGCTTATTAAATATTTGGAAAGTAGCTAATATTATTGGAAAAAATAATCATATTCAGTGATGACTCTTAATTAGTTTAAAGATTGATTACTTAGAATTGAGGAACGCTTGGGAATAAAAAATCAACAAAACAAACAAAAAATACAGGGAACTATTATTATATGAGACAACAGGCAAAATGTTGCAGTGTTTTGGAAGGAATATGAGTAGAGTTAGTCAACTGAGTATGAATTGACTGCTTCCCATATACCCTTTACTTGCTTTGTGCTTTTGGAGATATAAGGAAAAGAGGACCACACATTTTCTGTGTTTAAAATTTGAGAAGAGATTAATGTTGTGTAGCTGTGTACAATTAAGTAGGGTGTTGAGAAAACTCAATTGTGTAACTAACATTTTCTCTAAAGCTTTTGTTCATTCTCTACCTTCAAACAAATGAAGAACCAAAAGTCAAAAAAACAGTATGTCAACATTAGATTACAAAAATAGTGAAAGTTTTGTAAATTCACCTGCATGGATAGTACAATTGATCAGAAATTCATTATGATGCTAGAAAACACAATTTAATTTAAAAGTTAATCAAAGGTCTGCATATAGAAATTTCTACCATAAAAATAGAGGAGGAAGGTGTCTTCAAATCTAGGAATCTTTATTTACATTTTTAGAAGTATATATGTCTATCTGAAGAATTCAGTAGCATCCCTCATACTTAAATTGCTCCACATTAGCTATTAGCACTTGGAAACCATTCCCCACTATTGTGGTTCTTAAATGCTTTCAATATTTCACACACTGAATTCAGAAATGCAATTAGCAAGTTGAATAGCATATCAACATTTGATAATTGCACCTAAAATATACAGCAGATTATGCAGTTTTACTCTGAAAAGGCTATTCCCTCATTCACTCCTAGAATTGTCCATTCTTTTTGGCATGTTTTATTTTCCTTCTTTATGCAAAAGTGATGGTGCTGAATGCTAATTAATTGATTCTTGGTCAAATCTCAAGCAGTTATGTTCAAGTAATTAGTTCAGGCTCTTGCGTTTCTAACATTCTGCAAACATTTTGTTTGAATTTCTAATTTATCTTTCCTTAATAAATCAACAGCTGACCTTTAGTAGATGCTTGTACTAGGAAATATAGAGAACAGGACAAATGTGTCTTTTCCGAATGGGCTAGTCATAAGTTCTGCCAGGTTTTTAGTCTTGAATATTTTCTGTGGATATCCTTGAAAGTTAGCCATTTGGCCAAACAACATGACTGCTGGCTCTAATAGACATGACTCACATTTCCACAATTACCCACCTGAAGGGGTGGCCTGCCCCTCCACACCTGTGGGCGTTGCTCGTTAGGTGGAATGAGAGACTTGAGAAAAGAAATGAGACACAGAGACAAAGTATAGAGAAAGAAAAAATGGGCCCAGGGGACTGGTGCTCAGCATACAGAAGACACACGCCGGCACTGGTCTCTGAGTTCCCTCAGTATTTATTGATCATTATCTTTACCATCCTAGAAAAAGGGAAGTGGCAAGATAATAAGATCATCCTAGGGAGAAGGTCAGCAGTAAGACATGTGAATAAAGATCTCTGTGACATGAATAAGTTTAAGGAAAAGTGCTGTGCCTTGATATGCATATGCAAACATCTCCATAAACCTTTTTAGTGCATAAAGAGCAGCATTGCCGCTAGCAAGGCACAACCCTAAGGCGGTTTTCTCCTTTCTCAGTAAACAGAACACACACCCAGATGTTCCATTGCCCAGGGACGGGCAGGAGACACATGCTTTTCTCTATCTCAACTGCCAAGGGGCCTTCTTTCCTCTTATACTAGTCCTCCTCAGCACAGACCCTTCATGGGGGTCAGGCTGGGGGATGATCAGGTCTTTCCCTTCCCACGAGGCCATATTTCAGCCTATCACATGGGGAGAAACCTTGGACAATACCTAGCTTTCCTAGGCAGAGGTCCCTGCGACCTCTGGCAGTGTACGTGTCCCTGGGTACTTGAGATTAAGAGAATGGTGATGAATTTTCACAAGCATACTGCCTTCAGGCACTTGTTTAACAAAGCACAGCCCAAAATCCGTTAAACCTTGAGTCACCACAGCACATGTCTCTTGCAAGGACAAGGTTGGGGGTAGGGTCACAGATTAACAGCATCTCAAATACAGAACAAAATGGAATCTCTTATGTCTACTTCTTTCTATATAGACACAGTAACAGTCTGATCTCTCTTTCTTTTCCCCATACCCACCCAATACTGCTCTTTCTGGTGGGTAAAGTGTTTGGGAAATTTACCAAGAATTCAGTTATCTTAGTCCATGAAACTCTTTTTGTTTCTCCCGGATATGTTTGAACTAATTGTGCTCCAGTGCTATGACAACTTCTGATTTTGGGGTCCCACTGGCTGCTGCCCACACAATTCTTTCCATAGTTATTGCTCAAAGACAGACCTATAGGACTTCTTACAGGAAACTGTGGTAGTCTTTTCCCTGTTGAGATTCTGAAGATTGACTTCAGAAAAATCACTGATAATCCTTGCAAGCAGCAGAAAGAATATTCCTTTACTGGTATTTTAGTAACTTCAAAACTCATGAACAATAGACACCTTTGGGAAAACATGCTATTTCAGATGTTTTCTTCAAAGCTGAGGGAACAAAATGGATATCTAAGTTTAGTGAGAGTCATTAGTCTCAGAAGAACTGGTATTTTTACCCCTGTCTCCCAGAGACCTAAAAACAAGATTTTCTATTATAATTAAACAGACATATTTAAACCTGCCATATTTCTCATTTTTAAAATTTCTCTTATTTGAGCATCAACACTGCAGAGTGCCTTCATTCCTCACTAATTCATTCAACAAATTATTCTAAAGACTTATTAATATGCCAGGCCCTATATTAGGCATTGGAGTACAGATATCAAGAAGATTTTTTTTTTTTTTTTTTTTTTTTTGCCAAAATTTTACTAAACTCATGGTCTGATTGACACACAAACAGTTGAAGCAGCCATTAAAGGATGCTGGTGCTTGGAAGGATGGAGAGCAGCAGGGAGCATGGCAAGATCACAAAAAAGAAACATGTGAAATTGGGCAACAGGAGAAAAGGGAGATAGGTGACAAAGAAGATACCTTTCTTTTAGAGGAGGTGGATTCGTGCATTTAATTTTAAATGATAAGGAAAAGAAAATCAGAGAAAGAATATTCTACCCAGAGGTGAAAACATCTGACATCAAGATATGGAGGCACTATGAATCATGGAAATGTTTGCGACATAGTAAAATCATTGAAAACATGACCTCCAAATTAAAGGTATCTGGGTAAGATTAAAATAATGGGCAAAGGACCTGAGCAGACGTTTCTCCAAAGATGATATAAAAATGCTCAACAGATATATAAAACAGTGCTCAACATCACTCATCATTAGGGAAATGTAAATGAAAACTACTATGAGATACGATGTCACATTGTTAGGATGACTATTATCAAAAAGACAATTGATAAGACATGTTGGCAAGGATGTGAAGAAAAAGGAACTCTAATACACTATTGATGGGAGTGTAGATTGATACAGCCATTATGGAACACAGTATGGAAATTTGTAAAGAAACTAAAAATAGAATTGCCATGTGACCCAGGCAATCTTCTGGGTATATAGCCAAAGAAGATGAAATCGCCACCACCTTGTAAAGATATTTACACTTCCAAGTTCACTGTATCATGATTCATAATAGCCAAAATACAGAAACATTTGAAGTGTCCATTGATGGACAGATAGATAAAGAAATTGTGGTATATATGGCATACATCATATATACCACAACACAGATGGGCCTGAAGAACATCATGCTAAGTAAAATAAGCCAGACTCAAAAGAAAAATATTTCACGATCACACTTATGTGCACAATAATTTTTTTTTTAAAGAAAGGTCAAATACATGGAGATAGAGAATAAACCAGTAGTTACTAGTTTGGGGGAGTGGGAGAAAGAAACGGGAGTGATGTAGGTCAAAGGATACAAAATAACAGATATGTGGTATGTACAAGTTTAGATATCTAATGTACGACATGGGGGTCATAGTTAATAAAATTGTACGATACTAGGGATTCTTGTTAAATAAGTGGATTTTAGCTGCTCATGTCACAAAAAAACTGTAACTATATGAGATGATAGATAGGTTAATCTGCTTCACTGTAGTAACCATTTTACTATGTATATCTCATAACATCATCTTGCAAACTTCAAATATAAACAACAAAATTTGTTTAAAAAATAAAAATTAGGAGAGAAAATAAACGTGGGCCAAAAAGAAGAATACACAGCAAGAACAACAATAGAAATGTCTCTGGATTAGAATTTTTTCTTACCATATATTGTACAATTGTAAATAGATTACTTATTTTTTCATATTTGTGTTTCCCCATTGACAAAAATTAGTAGTTACACCTTCCTCAGATATTGTTGTAAGAATCAAATGAAATAATGAAATAAAGTGCTTAGAACAATACTTGGCAAAATAAAATAAATGCTGCCACGACCTCCAACTCCAACTGGCCAGGTTTCTGTGAAAGTCTCTACGTAACCGTAAATCCCAGGGTGAAGTTTTCAACTTGGGAGAATAAAAAGGATAAAGACAAATCTATCATTTATAAATTTATCAAAGTCATCATCCAAAGATAAAATACAGGATGTAAGTGAGCATAGCTCATTTTTTTCTTCCATTCTTGATCCTAAAATTCCTATATGCTTTGAAGAAAAATTGCAGTCATATTATAGCCTAGAGTGTTTAGCAAGTGCTGAGAAATATGGGGAACTCATAGAATAGAATCCCCTCCTTGAGGACTTCAACTTTGGGGAATTTGAAAAAAGGAAAAGTCAGTATTTCAATGAAACTGTGTGTGGCTCTTATAGTCAAATGTCTGATGAAAGCTTTTAGGGACACAGTGGCAGCCCATTGGTAATCCCCAGTTTCTAAAAGGTATGTCATATGGCCGTTCCCATAGGTTCCGAATGAGGCTTTGTATTTAAGGGGGAAAGTGGGAGGCAGATAGAAGAGAGAGGAGCAGACAGAAACAGAGGAAGACCAAGAAGATACAGGGCACAGTTGCTGGAGTGCTGGCTTGGAATATTAATGTAGCAACACAGAGGTCACTCATCAGAAAGCTTTGATGAGCAATTACCTCTGGAAACTGTAGGCGTGCATGACTATCCTCTCCGTAGACCACTATCACTGAAAAGCTAATACAGCTACATCAGCATCCCTGGACTGTCCAAGTCCCCTCAAATAGATTAGCTCACCTCCAGTGGAGATTCAGAGAGCACATCCAGAATTAGAAGGCCAATATGAACCTGCAGCAGATGGAGCACAAGAAATTGAAACCCTTTCTCCTAAAGTGTTGTGTTGGAAATTGCGTGAGGTCTTTCTGTCATCCTCCCTTATTCTCCCAAAGATTAGACGCAACTCCTATAGGAGAAGCAGTACAAAAAATGAGAATATGAGGGTTATAGTCCTTGATGTGACTGAAATACAAATCTTAATTGACTGATAAATCACTAAGTTGGACTGAGTTTACATTAAAATGATTACATTGATTCTGAGTCAGACAGATGTAGTTTGGAATCTGAAAATCAAATCCAGTTGTAAGAAAATAAAGTTAAAAACTTGGACAATGGCATTTGTGACCGTGCATGTGTGTACCCCCTACATAATAAGGAGTTTAAACATCTTCCTAAGGGTAAGTAGATGCCATTGAAAGATACTAAGCTGAGAGGTGGCATGATCAGATTTTTGCTTTAGTAAAAAATCACTTAGGGAGAAAATTAATTGTATTCAGTGGGAGGAAAAGCAGCGGGGCATAGATAAGGAGCCAGTTAGAAGAATATTGCTGAAATTCATACAAGAAGATTTAAGTACCCTAAATAATGCAGTGGAGTGCATGAACCTGAGGGATATTAAGTAGGAAGAATTTATAGGACTTAGTGGCTGCATATGCTTGAAATGATGTGGGAGGAAATGGAGGACACATTCATTCATTTAAAATTTCATTGGCATCTGTTGTGGGCCAGGCACTGTGTTAGATGCAGGGAACACAGGTGTGAGCAAAAAGGGTGAATCATGACTTTCAGCAACTTTACAGGCTAAAAAGACATGCAGCTATTAATCAAACAATCACATAAACAATGTGACTCTGATAACTGTACAATTTAGGGTTTCACATTGTGAGAAATGTTTTAATCAAGAGAGTGAGGTAAAGGGAGGTAGACCAAAAAAGGGACACCTGAGCTTTAAATTGAAGGGTAGGGAAGGGTCAATTTAATTACTAGTAAAGAAGTGTCTGTCTGGAATTGCAAAGAATTCTTACCATGACCCTAGTAGGAAATGCATTTTAACTAATGACTTAGTATTCATACATAGACGTAACACTGTTACACACACACACACACAGACACACGGAAACACACAAGCATGCATGCACACAAACAAAACGAAAGTTTTGGATATTAAATTTACTCTAACTACTTGAGTGTACTCTGTTGAGCTGTTAAGTATGCTGTTAGTCATGCTGTTAATAAAATAATGTTATTGTTTTAATGTTTTGGAAAGCTCATTCAATTGACTTCATGATTCACTCAGTTGTCATCTGTAGTTTATAAAATACTGACTTGCTTACAGTATTTATTGAATGCACACCATACTGAATGTTCCTAGCAATTATGACAACCCTACCAGTACATAGTATTATTAGCTCCGTTTTACAAATGAATCAACTGAGGTTACCAGGCTAAAACTTCACAGTTATGAACGGCAGAACTTGAATTATGTATAAAGCTAAACTCACACACTTAATTTTCTTACGGCTTACCTGATGGATGGGAATGTCACTTAATAAAGCCTGGAAGTAGAAGCAAATAATGTGTTTCCTCTCACAAATTGATTGTACCTTTCCGTATCCATAACAGCAGACCACAGAAAAGACAAACTGGCCAGTATGACATGCCGCTGCCCTTATCAATGATGCTGAATGTTTCCAAATAAATGAAAAAAATGGAACTGAAATTATTTTATTTGCCAAATTAGGATTTGGCCTAGAAATCTTCCAGGTTTCTAATATCTTCTTTATGCTTACACACAATTATGAAAAAAAATAGCCTCATAAACATGTGAATTGCGATGTGATGAACATAATGACTTGGTACATATATGTACCCTCCCAGATTCCCCAACACAATGTTTATTCTAATTTTGTTTGATGTATTATAATATTTTCCATATTCTTTTAATTTTTCAAGATTCTAGATCAGAACTCATTGCATTGAGGTTTGCTTCCTTGCATATATATCTTCCTGAGCATCTGCTACCTTTTGTTGTCATTTATTTGAGGCATGGCTGTGTTTTCAGATATTTTCTACCAAAAATTCAATTGTCCTATGTGAGGAGTGACACTTTCATTCATTATTGGTTATTGACAATTTCATGGGAATTAGAGTATCAGATTCAATTCAATGTATCAAACACTGACTTAAACTCAACTGTAAGATTCTGTCCAAGTTTTAAATCACTAATTATCTTAGGAAGCTGATTGCAAGGGCAGTGAAGTAATTGGACACAGGTAGAGAACTTTTCATGTGGGGAAGGGGAAAATATGGTTCTGTCCTGCTATCCGATGGCTAGCTTTTGCAGAGCTTCTGGAGTGTGGGGACGTGGGCATTTTGAGGTCCATGGGATCCTAGAGAATTATGAGGAAGTGCAGTTGGTAAAAAGTCTGGTATTGGGCCGGGCGCAGTGGCTCAAGTCTGTAATCCCAGTACTTTGGGAGGCCGAGGCGGGCGGATCACGAGGTCAGGACATCAAGACCATCCTGGCTAACACGGTGAAACCCCGTCTCTACTAAAAATACAAAAAAAAAAAAAAAAAAAAAAAATTCCCTGGGCATGGTGGCGGGCACCTGTAGTCCCAGCTACTCAGGAAGCTGAGGCAGGAGAATGGTGTGAACCTGGGAGGCAGAGCTTGCAGTGAGTCGAGATCGCGTCACTGCGCTCCAGCCTGGGTGACAGAGGGGGACTGCGGCTCAAATAAATAAATAAATAAATAATAAAAATTTCAAAAAAAGACTGGTATCGGTAGCAATGACGCTCCAAGAGCTGTGAGCAGACCCAATAGTCAGATCTCACCATCTAAGGCTATTCTCTCAATAGTCAGATCTCACTATCTAAGACTATTCTCCCATAAGTAGAACAAGCACCTCTTGGAGAAATGGCCAATTATGGGACTGGGGTAAGATGATTGTAGAGTATCTTGTATTTGCAGAAAGTAAGAAAGTGTTTCAAAAATTTCTGAAAACCAAACAACCCACAATGATGAGGGAATGTAAAAGGTATATAAGAGCCAACTCAATGAAACCCAGTGGCCAAAGCTAAAATAATTTAAGCTGTAAAATAAATAGCATATCATTGGATTATAACACAAAGTATAAAATAAATACCTTTAAATCCATATTGGTGTAAATAATTGAATAAATAAGTAAATAGGGAGAGGCTGACAAATATCAAGCATAAAAGAATTCCAAATAATTTGTGTAGATACTCCACCCTCAAGGAGATGGAGCAGAAATCCATACCAGTTAACTAACTTCCTTCCAGAGAATGCAGTATGGAAAAGAGGAAGAAAAGAGAAACTTTACAATGGAGAAACCTGACAAACGCTCTTTTAACCAGGCAATCATGGTTCACATGCTAAGTCTTGTTGACAGCATGCATACTTGATATGATATGATGGTGAGCATAGAATGTTAGCTCTGTAGTCCTCCTCACAAATCCCCAAATTTTCAGTCTCATCATGAGAAAAAATACTTTAAAAGTAGGAAAATTCTATTAAATGCCTGACCAGTACTTCAGCCTGCCAAGGTCATTAAAAACAAGGAAATTGTAAAAAACTGTTTCAGCCAAAAGAAGTATGAAGAGACGTGATCACTAAACATAATGTGTATCCTGGGTCAGAGGGTAGAACAAAAAAAGAACATTAGGAAAAACCTAAGGAAATCTGAAAATGTATGGACTTTAGTTAATAGCAATGCATCGATATTAGTTCATTAGTTGCTGTAAATGTATCATACACAATATAAGATGCTAACAATAGGGGAAACTGTTAGATGTATAGGAACTCTCTGAACTATCTTCACAACTTTTTGATAAATCTAAAACTTTTCTAAAATAAAAAGCTTATTCTTTAAAAAGCTGGCATTAACAAATGGTAAAAATCTGTTATCACAAATGGTAAAATTCTGGTATAACAAACTCCAACAAAGTACGTTCTTTTACCTTACACCTCAACTTCCAGCTGGCTTTACCTATGCTCAAAAGTAGATTTTCTACACTTACTTCAGAGCTAAGTTGCCAAATTCATTCAAGTTTAAAAAGCTGGCAGCAAAAACATTAGCAGTAGAGGTGAGTGACTGAAGTGATACATTTTCAACATCATCAGAGCCCTCTGGCACTTACCACCACGTTATATAAAACAAATAAAGTGTTATGAGATAGTAAATTGAATATGATATAATGCCAAATGATCAATTCAATGTGCCTTGTCAACAGAAAAGTAGCCACTCTCTATAGAAAATAATCCAAGTAATTGCCGTGTATGACATAGATAGTGTTGTCCTTGGAGCAGCTGCTGATACCTCAGGAGAAGCCAGGGCAGGTGGTGAGAATGTCACTGCCTCTTTTCAGTCATTGTTTCATATGTCCTGTAGTTCTTTTTTTTTTTTTTTTCCCCCTTCTTTGGTTGTTGTCACTAGTTGGTCTCTGTAGAGAGAGTTGAACAGATTTGTGAAGCACCCCAGCACAGCCAATGTTGAATAGCTTCCAGATTGTTAATATTTCACAACAGCATTCCTATTGTAATAGGCAACTTTTATTCAGTCTCTTTGCCCAATTTTTTTCCCCTTGTAGAAAAAAAAGCTTACTATTTCTAAGAGCTCTCAATGTGCCTGGAACAATGCTAACGCTTCATGTTGAAATTAACTTGTAGGACCCTCAAAATGGCCTCATGACTGGGGACTTAGTGACTAGTGAGAATACTGAAGTTTAGAAGTTTAAGTAATTTGCTCAAGATCAGAGGTTTGCAAATGGCTGAACCAGGATTTGAACCTATATAATGTGACTTCAGAGCCTGCACACGTTTCCAATGTGTCATTTAGCCTGCCCTGTATATCCTATGCGTGGATGGTAGTCATCTCTATATGTGCTTGCTTCCTCTGCTAGACTGAAAATGCATTAAGGAAATAGATTATAATATTTCCAGTTTGTCTCTTTTATGGTCCCTAGGAATAATAAAAACACTTTATAATTATTTGTTACATAAAATACATACACTTTTTTTGAAAACATTATTTATTCCTATTTTGAAAAGTGTGTTATACATTTAAAACTGCATTGACCTGAAAAATGAAGTGAGGTTTCCTTAATGTTTTTGTGCCTTTTTCTTGTTCATTATTGTTCCTGACATAAAAGGGCAAAGTAACCAAGAAAACTTTGCAAGCTGAGATGTTAAAAGAAGGAAATAGTCAATGACAAGTGTTCCTTTATAGTTGCACAAAGTCAGGTCTTAAAATAACATTTCCTTGAACAAAGGTTTTCAAGAAGGATGTTCTATACTAGATTATTTGCATAGCCAGCAGGGCAGTGTGATTATCTGGAGTGAAAAATTGCTTCCTGAAGTGGCCCAGTGCTTCTATGAGAGGCAAAATATGATTAGTTGTGACACTGAGTACCAAGGAAAAATGCCCCATCTACCTGGAACTGGTAAGCATCCACATGTTCACATGTCCTGGGACCTGCTAATTGTTTGCAGTGCACTGTAACAACTCCCATAAGGAAGAAGATTGCATGTCTTTGAAGACATAAAGATGCCAGAGGACCAATGAAACAGATGCTTCAGCATCTCCAAATGGAGCAGCAACATTGCTCCAAGACTTTGCCAGCAATTCATGTATTTTGTAATATCATAGACTGAGGGGAGAGTTTCTGAACCTTTTAATCATTCATTGGCATTCATGGATAAAAGGGGATCTTTATCAAATAATTCAGACAGTGGATTTTACAAGGTAACAGCTAAGACTATATCAGACCTGGGAAATCAATTAAGTTGGAAGACATGGTGACTTAAGTGATTTCTTTGTAAAATTCTTGCCACTGGTTAGTGAGAGATGAGAGAAAAGGACAGGAAGGAGTAGAGGAATAGGAAGAGTAGAAAGGAGGAAAAAAAGGAGAAAGCGAAAATAGAGTGAGAAAAAGAAAAAGAAGTATAAAGGTGTCTTCATTTTCAAAGACCAAGTAACAAATTACTTAAAACTGGGTGGCTTAAAACAACAGAAATTTATTGTCTCACAATACTGGAGACTAGAAGCCAGAAATCTAAATGTTAGTAGGGTTATGTTCCCTCTAAAACTTGTAGGAGAGAATCCCTCCTCATCTCTTCTAGATTTCTGTATTTGAAGTCCTTGGTAATCCTTAGCTTGTAGATGCATCACTCCAATGTCTGCCTCCATCACCACATGACATTCTTCTCCTTGTGGTTCTTCCATCATCTCCCTTGTGTGCATCTCTGTGTCCAAGTTTTCCCTGTTCTTTTAAGGACACCAATCCTACAGATTTAGGGGCCCACCCTACTATAGTACAACCTCATCTTAACTAATTACATCTGTTATCAGTAACTCTTCCCAATTAAGATCACCTTCTGAGGTGCTGGGGGGTAGGATTTCAACATATCTTTTGGGTAGGACATAATTCAACTCATAAAAGAGGGTTTTTCTAATTAAAATTAATTTCAAAATGTAATCTGGAAATAATAAAATTTGTTATTGAAACCCATGGAATCTTCCAGAAAAAAAAATTATCTACCATATCTGGGTCTGTTGAATGTGTATTTCCTTTTACTGACTTCAGGGAAAGTCTACTTCTTTACCCTGGGAAGGAAACTTTTTGATGTGTCAGAAGCTCATGGCTATATAAGGAAAGCTGAAGAGACTGGACACTTAATATTGTATATGCAGCACAGCAACCTTGCACATTGGATTTTACATATTCAAGATGAGGGTGAAGAAATGAATAGAGATAACTGATTTGGACAATCCCTGAACCATAAAGGTCAAGACTCATAGTAGGAGTTCCAGAATGGCTGGGAGTCTCATTTTTGTTGCTGTTCAGCACTGCATCCCTAGTTTCTAGGCCAGTGCCTGGCATGGAGCCATATTTAGCACATCTGTGTTGTATGAATGAATGGTAGTGTTGAGTGATGAAAATATGAGTGGCTGCTAAATCAGAGATGCTGGTTTCAAATTCTCGCTGTGCTATTAATACATCCAAATCGTGGTGCAGCATATCACTTATCATTCTGAGACACCATGTTCTCATGTGTAAAAATACGAAATTAATAAGGTTTTTATGAACATTAAATCAAATGCCAAGTAGTATAAAACACCCAGTACTTTGCTTGTAACGTGATGGTATTCAGTAAAATGTAAACCTCTTGAATTTGGTCAGTGAATTTTCCAAAGACACTGCTTTAAGTTAAGGAAAGCACACTAAAGAATTTTTACATAAAGGTCCTTCTGTCCTAGCTAGCCAGAAATACAAAGATGAAGTATCTTAAACAATTAAAATAAAGATTAAATCTTGCAATGCCGATCATAAATAACTGTCCTAGGATGTCAAAAAATAAGATATATGTAGGAAAATCCATCTGCTTACTCTCTCATCTTAGGAGCATACGTTTATTTCACAACCATGTATACATCTAAATACTAACTGAATGACTTGATAGAACTGAACATCATTAATTTTAGTATTATTTTAAATTACTTCCCCAAACATTTCTGTTCTCAGTTGTCAGCACTAACTCTGTCAGCTGCTGATGTCAGTGCTTTCTGATATCACTTATTTGAAGTCTTTTGATGATAAAACACCGATAATATTCAAGAAACTTCAAATATTGAGAGCTGGTAGGGGCACTGGCAAGATACATACACCCAAGTAGCTGGAAACATGTCAACCATGCATATTCAGGAAAAAGCACAAGGCAAGGGAGTATGGGTAGCCTGCTTTTAGGAAGAATGGGAATCATAAGAAACCTTCCCCAAGGAGAGTTCCCCAGAAGACTTTCAGAATCGAAGCTATGAACGGAATCTTAAGAGCAAAAGATCTCTGATCCTCTTAGTGTTCCATGTTTAACCTGCACTGCTGCATTATTCAATTTGCCTGTTTTTTTTTTTTTCTCTCCCCCTCTCTCTCTCCCACTCTCAGTGTTACTTCCTACTACTATTCAACTACCATCTGCTTTCCCACTCTCTAATCAGTGATTCTTTATCTGTTACATATCTTATTCTGAATATCCATACCTTCTCCTTCCTCTTGACTTCAGGTTGTCATGTCTCCTAAGCTTTCCAGCAGAATCTGCAGCTGTTTTATTTTCTCATACTTCTAGCCTCAAGTTCCTGAGAAGAGTTTCTAGAGGGGTCTGGGGCTATGACAAGCACTGTGATTGGCCTTTTCAATCAAGTCCCTTGGTACTCTCCGAAGGAAATTTAGAGCTGAACATCATGGCATGAATGAGAGAGCACCAGGAAGCTTCTGGGGGAAGATCATTAGACTGAGCAAGAGAAGGCCCATGTCGATATAGTATTATTCCAAGATCTACTAATACCCACTGGGCCAAGTGCCCCATCTTTCATGGACCCAGTTCTCTATTCTGTAAAATGGGAATAAAAGAACACGTGAGATAATACACGTCACAAATTATTGAAAAGCCTAAATTCCTGTGTATGGATCATCTATTTCTACTCTAATTGCTGCCCTATTTAGGAGTCAAAATTATTTAACCAAAGTACTTTTTTTTCCATCAAATCAAGGAGGTTGGGAAGACTTTCTATTTGTTAGAACACAATTCCAAATTTTTAAAAAAATCTATAAAATGTTATCTATATTCTTTACTGTATATAAAAGGTTTACATTACATGTTAAGTTGAATACAGTATTATGACAGTTGAGTATTAACTGGTCTGTGTTCCAACTGGGGGTGGAGAAACCATATATTAGTAGTGAAATCAGTATTCCTTAATTCCCTCCTGCAATCAGTTGTCACTTTCCTCAGGCTAATAGGCAAAGGGCCATTTGCAGAGCTGCCAAACCTACATGCCCCATGCTGCAATTTGAGCCTATTTCCTTTTATTTTATCCACCATGGAAAAGAACAACAGCTGGACACATCAATTTGCATAATAACCTCTCCTGCTCATAGATTGTTGGAAGGTCGGGTCTCTATTGCTAATACATTTCAGGCAGAACTTCTCTCTTTTTCTCTTTTGTTCTTTTTCACAGCAAAACTATCTTTTGACTAAAGCTGTACTTTAAAAACATTTGATTCCCTGACAATATAAGACTCCTTTCACAATTTTTTCACATGTGTCCTTAGTTACGGAAGATGTTGAAAGAAAAAAACAAAAACAAAAAACACTTATGAATAAATCACTCTGCTAGTATTCTGGAGAGGTTTAGATACATTTTTACTTAGGCACTGCTGACACTTCTGTAGCATATCAAATTCAATTGAGATAAAATCCATGGCTAGAAGGGAAATTTGGGGATTAATTTTGTGCTTATTATATTATGAAAAATTTTAGAATCTCAGTGACAAAATGTACATAAATAGCTTTGTACAACATTTTTATATGAATAAGCCTAATGGAACCAGGGAAATAAATTTATTCCCATGTAATACAAATGGTATGCAACACAGGATAGAATCCCTTCTCATTTCTCCTTGAGGACCCTCAAGATTATTGATTTATAGTTTACTTATGGAGAGTTAGAGGAGACAAAATACACATATTTTATATTAAAGAAGTTTAGGATAGAGTACTGAACTTTAGAATTGAAGACATAGACTTGTAAATCATTTTAAATTAGAAAAATAACATAAATTTCCTACTTGGAATTATTTATATAAAAAAAGTCATTTAAGGAGATAAGAATACATAGCAACAATATGAATTTTCATATATTTTAAAGAAAATTGCAATTGATGGAAGATGATGAGCCAAGAATTTAAAACAAATTCAATTAAGCAGACTTTCACTTCTGGTCCCAATGAAGTAATAACATAACTGACACTGGACTAGTCTTCTTACAAAAGAAAAAAGCCATGAAACCAAGAGAAAGAATTTAAGACAACAATTTTCTGGTGTTAGACAATAGGTAAAGCAAAACTGTGACCAATTAGAGAAGGAGAATTCATGAGATGGAACCCATGCTCTCCCTTCCTTTTTTTTTTTTTTTTTTTTTTTTTGCATGGAGACAATTTCGTGGCTGCAGACAGAGAGCTAGAATAGAATAAAATATGGTGGGTCCACTGAACTGGGGACCTCAGAGTTCGTAATGGCTGAAGTGGCTGGAATCAAATGGGCAGAGCACTGGAGAGCAGGGAACTACATGGGAAGTGTGTGTGAAACCATAGGAGAAGGACTGCCATGAATTCTTTACCAAAGGTACAGTTGTGCTTGTAAAGAGTGAGATTATGTCAGGTTTACCAGGAAGTGGTTGCTATAGAGCCAGAAACACAAGAGGCACTAGAATTTGAGCAACTCATGGAATGGTAGAATTCTGGTTTAGTCAGAGTGAAGAGAACATTTTAGCACTCTGATCATGCAACTAAGATGATGGAATATACATGCCTAAGGAGTTAACAACCATATTCTAGAAGAACATCTATTTTAGACCTGCCCTGTAAAAATTTAAAACTATGCCTCAACAAAATCCACAGGAGAAACAGAGTTTAGATTGGAGTCTTGCCAACATAGAGAGAAACTGGGTAACATCTAGGGCTTGCCACAGATCTCCTCAATAAAATAGAATATATATTTTATATTATATATACAGAAATCATATATTGTTTGATTTTGGCCATCAGGGGTTAAAGGAATTCAATAGCAAAAATCATAATTGAAAAATCCTCAAATATTTGCATTTAAACTGTGCTTGTCTAAATAACACATGGATCAAAGAAGAAATTACAAGCAAACACAGTATTTTCAATTAAATGACAGTGCAAACACAACATATGAAACTTTACGGTATAAATCTAGAAGAGTCCTTGGAGGAAAAAAAGTCAATGATGTAAGTTTATGCTTTAATACATTAAAGATAGAAGAACCAATTATGAACAAGAAAACAAACATTAAAAGAGAAAAATTATCCAAACCAACAATTTACTATTTGAAATTATTGATAAAATTGAGATCCTTTATCAACAAAACTCCTCACTAAGATTTTTAGCACAGCAATCTAAAAAAAGAAAAAAAAAAAACATAATGTGTCACTACCAAGAGGAGGAGGGAGGTCCAGGAAGGCAAAACTGGTTTCAATATTTTAACATCAATCAACACAGTTCACCCCATAAATACAATAAATGAGACAAATCATTTGATCAATTCAGTGAAAACAGGAAAAGTATTCAACAAAACTCAATTTCATCAGTGACGAAAACTGTCAGCAAACTAGGAATAGTATGGAATCTCCTCAACTTGATAAAGGATGTATATCAAAAACCTACTGCTGATATTATTCTTAATGGTTAATATTAAATGTTTTTTCCATAAAATGGGAAGAGTCAAGGATGTTCATTCCCTACCTCTACTCAAAGTTGTGCTGTTGGTAGTAGGTAGTACAATAAAGTAATAATAAGAATGAACTACGTAAAAAATGGAGGAAAAGAATTAAAATTGTTGCTATTTGTAGATGGTACGATTGTTTATGTAGGAAATCTTAAGTAATCTACAAAGAGGCAACAAGAACCATTAGGTGAATTTAGCAATTTCATTTACAAAAGTATATAATATAATAATTTAGGAATAACTGTAAAGAAAATTATTCAAGACTTTCACACTTTAAATGACAAAACATTGCTGAGAAAAATTAAAGACTATATAAACAAATGATGTTATATTAAATTGGGATATTTAATATATAAGATATCTAGTCTCTTCAAACTGATCCATATATATTCAACACAATGCCAATCAAAATCATCTAAAGTAATTTTATGGAATTTTAAAGTAATCAGTTTTTAAATTTATCTGGATATGCAAACATAGAAGAATAGCCAGAAAGTTTTGAAAAAATACACAGAACTATGTGATTTCAAGGATTCAGAAAGCTGCATTGATCAACACTGTGTGATAATTGTGTAAGAATAAACAAGAGTTCAATGAAATAGAATAAAGCTCATAAATACACTAACATATATATGATTTGTTTTAAGCAACCACCGGTGCAGGCGCCAGAGAAGAGGCAAGTAGACAAGGTAAAAAAGAAACTTTATTAGCTAGCCAATGTGAAGGAGGAAAGGGAGAGGTTCACCGGTCTCCGGAGGTGGAGGCCGAGGAAGTCACTCCGTCGTTCTCAGGCGAGGTTCCTAGGTCCGCATGTGAAGAGGGCCGAGGAAGTTCGCCTGGCGCCTCTGCCCGGAGCGGCTTTTTCTGTCTAGGGCTTGGGAGTGGGAAGGCAATAGGCGGGACACGGGTGTGTCGGGGGGCATTCGGTAGGCACGGCCAGGTAAGCTTCACTTTCCTCGATGGGACGCCATGTTGCACCTGCGCAGTTGGTCTGTATTTTTCCTGGGTGCGGGCTGCATTTTCCCGCGTGCATGTAAGTTGGTGATGAAGAACACGGAAATGCGCCATCTTAGTCATCTTTGTCCTCTCCCCCCCGTCCAGACAGTCCAATCTTTTATTGATTATAGTGATTGGGGGCGTCATTGTCTGTCTAACTGCTTCCTGCTGTCAGAGGGCATCCTCATGAGGGTCTGTGGTTGGTATCTGGACGTAGGGGTGTAGGAGCATCTGCTTGAAGGCGACGCGGGTGATCTCTTGAACTTTGGCTCAGAGAAATTTTATTAAAATGGGAGCAAAGCAGAGTGTAAGACATAGGATTAAGATAGGAATGAGGAATGGGAGTATTTGTTGTATTACTGGTAATAACCATATAGGTAGACCAGGGGTTAAGGGAGTGTTGTAGTTTTTTAGATCTGTTTTAATTCTGTTTAGGGTTTAGATGTTGGTGACAACTAGACCTGACTCATTTATATAATAGCAACATTCTTCTCCTAAGAAAAGACATGTTCCTCCTTTTTCAGCTGTAAGAAGATCTAGTGCTCTCCTGTTCTGTGCTGCCACCTGAGCTACTGAAGTGATTTGGCGTTGTAAAGAGGCTAGACTTTCAGCCGAAGCCTCTATGGCTTCTTGAATTTGGGCGGTTAGAGATAGAGTAGATTGTACGGAGTGGGCAAGTGCCCCAGTTTCAAGCCCTGACGCCACTAAGGAGGAGGCTAGAGAAATTCCGATGACTAAGAGAAGGAAGATGGCCCATTTTTGGAGATTATTAGGAGGAGAGTTAAATGGTAAAGTGAGTTCAGCCACTTCTGCTTTGCTATATAGGGTTAAGCTAGGTACTAGGGACACTGGGACACAGAGGGATTGGCTAATGGATGTGTGGTTAAGGACCTTGAAGAGGGTTTTATTACACGAGAAATAACCTCCGACAGGGGATGTCTGTGTGTTATTGGGCAATTGGGTGTAATCACACCAGGAGGAGTTTGGGGCAGAGTAGCAGAAAGGAAGGATTGGATTTTCTGGGTTTTGGTATAGTGGGACTTGGAGTAAGAACGGTTTTTGGGAGGTGCTTGTAGAGTCAGTTGTAGCCTTGAAAGCAGTAGGTAAGGGGACTGCCACTAAGGGGGCTTCTTTAAGGGCTGCACAGAGGAAACAGTAGGAGAGATGTGTTATGTTAGCTGCCCGTGTTACGTTTAACCCTTGACAGACAAGCTTTAACCATGAGAAGGGGTCTTTGTTGGAGGAGTGTAGTTGATCTTGTAGGGCCTGTTCTTGTGATTGTATAGCTAAGGTTAAATTTTGTAGGTTTTTTATGTTTTTAGGGAGGGAGTTTTCCTGTTGGACTAGTGTCCTTTTTATTAAGAGGGTGGCAGCTGGATATGAACCTGAAACAGAATCAGCGTAGAGTCCTCCTCTTACCCCGTCTGCCCATCGGGGGTCCCACGGGTCTTGGATATTTAGTTGATATTGGTAGGTTCCAAATTGCTCATGATAGGTGAAGAAGTGATTTTTCTCTTTGGATGCATAGTGGATTTCACAATATTGATAGGGGCATCCTAGGTTTGTTTGTTGCCAGTAGTTTTTACAATTGTATTCTGTTTGGTCATATAGAAAGCAGAAAGACGGTATAGGCCATCTATGTTTGCGAGAAGTGAGGGTGAAATTTATGGTGAGGAGGGACTGACAGCCTTGGGGTGAGCAGTCTGCAGTGCCTTGTAGCTGTGAATGTTATTCGTTGTTGGTTGTCCATGTTTCAACTATAGAGAATCTCCATATGAAAGTGGGCTTAGTAATGGACGGTGAAGTGTATAAGAAGAGTAGTAATGTAAGTATAAAGTAGGACTTCATTTTCAGTGTAATCATAGAACACACCTTGCCACTGGAGGTATTCTATAAAGGTGAGTAGGCGGGAGACCCACTGTGTTGGGCTATGGTCTGGGGGCAAATAGGGGTCTGGGATGATGTATTGGAATTCAGTTATATTTATGTGGAGTATGGTGAGAAATCGGGATAGATGTAAAAGGTCTGGAAACATGTGGTGGTTAAGGGAGTTTGGTGAGTTTGAGGCGGGTAGGGGCAAGTCTAGTAGATTTCCACTGGTCGTCCTCTGTGGGGGCTTTTTTAACTGTGATATGTGGACCCAGTGTGTGTGACCTAACAACTTGGCTGCTGTGTGTGTGGACAGGAGGACCGTATATGAGCCTTTCCACCTGGGCTGGAGATCTTTGGCTTGGATGTCTTTTAAGTATACTTGGTCCCATGGGCTGAGAGAGGTATGTGGGCTACAGGTATCTGTTGGAGGGGGGTGTGCTAGTTCTGCATGTTGCCTTAGGAGTTGTCTTAAGAGGGTGAGGTATGGAAGATAGTTTGCCAGCAGAGAGGAAAGGGTAGGTAGCTGCTGGAGGGTGAGAGGCCGGCCGTAGACTAGTTCAAACGGACTGAGGCCTGTCAGACTCTGTGGGGCAGCTCGCAGCTGGGTTAGGGCCAGGGGAAGGAGAGTTACCCACGACTGTCGAGTCTCAAGTGAGAGTTCGGTGAGTTTTTGCTTGATGAGCCCATTGGCCTTCTCTACTTTACTGGAGGACTGAGGTCTATAAGGGGTGTGGAGTTTCCAGGTAATGTGTAGGAGGGTCACCACCTGTTGGACTACTTTGGAGATGAAAGCTGGGCCGTTGTCAGACTGAAGAGTGAGTGGGAGGCCAAACCCGCTACCAGGAGAGTTACCTGTGGCTCAGCGAGGGTGATGGGGGTCCCGAGTCTCAGCACCTTTGGTCGTTATCCAGATGTAAGAGCTGGAAGGAGCGCCCAGGGTCCTGAGAAGGGACATCACGTTGAGGCACCATGCCTGTTTTCAGGGTGGGGCAATCTGATTTCCAGTGCCTTTCTTCATGACACGCTGGACAGGGAGTTGTTGGTGGACGAGATCTAGGACACTTGTTAGCCCATTGTCCAGCAACTCCACACTTGTAGCACAGTTGTGCTGGACTAGACGGTTGAGGATTCTGGGGACATTTATCAGCCTAGTGCCCGGGGGTTCCGCATTTATTGCAGGCCCCTTTTGCTGACTTTGGACCTCTGAGGGCTTTGCTCTCTGGTTTTGGGTTAAGACTAGGCTGCAGAGCAGCAATTAAGGCTTAGGTTTGGAGCTGTACTTTCTGTTTTAGGCGGGACTGTTGTTGGGCCTCAGCCGTCTCCTCCCTAGAGTTAAAGATCTTGAAGGCTGACTTTACTAGGTCTTGGATAGGGGTTTGAGGTCCATCCTCTGCCTTTTGGAGTTTTTTCCGAATATCTGGGGCAGATTGGGAGATGAAATAGGATGCTAAGATGGTTGTCCCAGCCAGGGAGGATGGGTCTAACTGAATGTACTGTATTAAGGCTTCTGTTAGTCTGTTTAAAAAGGTGGCTGGGTTCTCATCTGGACCTTGAATGATTTCTCTTAGTTTGTTAAAATTAACTACTTTATTTGAAGCCACCTGCATGCCAGCCAGAAGACATTGAGTCATTATGTCTCGTCTTTGGTGACCCGGCTGGCCTATTTGATAGTCCCATTCTGGGTCCACAGATGGGACTGCCTGTTCCCCTACTGGGATAGCAGCATCTGTTAAATGCAGCTGGTCGGCATGCTGCCTGGCAGCCACTAGGATGCGCTCTCGCTCCTCGGGGTTTAGAGTAGAGGTAAGAATAACATGAAGGTCATGCCAGGTTAGATCGTAGGCCTGGCAAAGGTACCTAAATTCCTTGGTGTAAACTGTAGGATTCGCAGAAAAATCTCCTAAATGTTTTTCAATTTTTGAAAGGTCTGCTAGTGAGAAGGGAACATGAACTCTAACCATGCCTTCTGCTCCTGCCACCTCATGCAAGGGTGCTAAAACTGCAGGGGGTTTGGATAGGGTGGAAGTAAGGGCGGGGGCGGTTAGGCAATCTTTGGAAGGGGTGTGAGAGGGTATGGGTGAGTTAAGGTGACCGGACGGAGGTGTCGAGGGGGCGGGGGAAGGGGCGGCAGGCAGAGCCCAGGTGGAGGGTTGAGCTAAGGTAGAGGCGGAAATGGGAGGGGGTGGAGTGTAGGGCGGGAGTGGAAGGCGGGGGAGCTGAGGCAGGGGGCCTAGAGTAGGAATTTCCGAGGTCTTCTGGGGAGTCAGACAGGAAGGATGACTCTTCCTTTTCTGGCTTTGCTAGGTCCGCGCCTTTAGCCAACACGACTTGGGCCAAGGAACACTGGCTACACAAGTCTGGTTGAAAACGCAAATCCCAAAACTCTTGTATATAATTTATTTCAGACCACTTGCCTAAGCGCTGACAGAAATTACGAGGTCGATTAAAATGTTACAGTCTAGGGTGCCTTCATGCAGCCATTGAGACTGGTTGTCTAATTTATATTGTGGCCACGCCATAGTGGAGAGGAAAATCAGTCACTTTCGCTTAAGATCTTGTTCTAATTGTAAAGTTTTGAGATTAGCTAGAAGACACCCTAAAGGGGTGTCTCTAGGTATTTTTGATTGGGGATTTCCCATTGCCTTTCTCTCACGGTAGGTGGAAACCGGACTCTATCTTGCTACAAAGTGTCCTTTGGAGCCACTAGAGACGGGATGGCTCCTGGAGCCAGGATGGAGATTACCTCCAGGCGGAGGTCTCTGTCCTGGACAGGTCTCACGTGGACTGGAATGGAGTTCCTTTGGATAGACGTCTCTACCTTTGGGAACTCTCCTGTGGGTCACCTAGTGACCAAAAAGCCTTGGGCCTGCACAGGACTTCTGGCCAAGGAGTATGAGAGGGAGGCAAGAGGTACTCACCCCTAGGAGGCTTGGAGGTGTGGAAAGTAGCGTCTGGGTCCTGGTCCCTCTGCAGCAAGGAAGGAGGAGGAGGCTCCCCGGACCTTGGGGGGCCCTGAGGAGGGGGTCTTCTCCCAGTTTCAGCACCACCTGATTTGTTTTAAGCGACCACCAGTGCAGGCGCCAGAGAAGAGGCAAGTAGGCAAGGTAAAAAAGAAACTTTATTAGCTAGCCAATGTGAAGGAGGAAAGGGCAAGGTTCACTGGTCTCTGTTGGTGGAGGCTGAGGAAGTCGCTCCGGTATTCTCGGGTGAGGTTCCTAGGTCCGCATGTGAAGAGGGCCGAGGAAGTTTGCGCTGGGCGTCTGCCCGGAGCGGCTTTTTCTGTCTAGGCCTTGGGAGTGGGAGGGCAATAGGCAGGACACGGGCATGTCGGGGGTGTTCCCTAGGCACCGCCAGGTAAGTTTCGGTTTCCTCCATCGTACACCATGTTGCACCTGTGCAGTTGGTCTGTATTTTTCCCGGGCGCGGGCTGCATTTTCCCAGGAGTGGGTAAGTTGGTGATGAAGAACCCGGAAATGCGCCATCTTAGTCGTCTTTTTCCTCCCCCCCGTCCAGACAATATATATTCACTGTTTCTTTGTAAGAAGACACCAAAGCAGTCCAATGACAATAGATCTATATTTTATAAATGCTGTTATAACAAACAGAAGAATTTCTAAAAGGAAAAATAATGAATATTGATCTCTACCTCACACCATAGAGAAAATTAATTTGTATTAGACAGTAAACCTAAATATAAAAGGAAAAATTACAAAAACTTTTAGAAGAAAAAGGTTAGAGAAACATCTTCTGACCTTGCAGTTAAAAACTTGCACATGAATAGCAGCTTTATTCATGAGAGCCAAAAAGTAATATAACCCAAATGTCCACTGGAGATGAATGAATAAAAAGTTGTTGCACATTATTACAATGGAATGCTACAGAGCAATAAAAAGTAATGAAACAAACTGGATGAGTATCAAAAACATGAACAAAATGAGTCATATACAAAAACTTACATACAGTATAATTTTATGTATGTGAGTGTCAGTAAAATATAAAAGTAATTCTAGGATAAAAAAAGTCAGTTCTGATTTTCTGGAAAGAAGTTAGGATACGGATTGACTGCAAAGTGGTATGAGAATACTTTCTGGGTATCATAAATATTTTGTATCTTGATTGGTCCTGGGCTTCCTGTGTGTAAACATTCATTAAAACTCATCAAATTGTTGACTTGAAATGTGTGCATTTTATTATATGTAAATTATACTTTATTATATGTAAATTTTAAAAGCTGCCATTGAGGTATAATTAGTTGTCAATCTTGAGAAAAATATTAACTTTTTCTCCGTCTTGAGTTAGTTCTTTCAAAATACTTTTTTATGGCCAGCCCTGGTGGCTCACGAATGTAATCCTAGCACTTTGGGAGACCGAGGACAGTGGATCACCTGAAGTCAGGAGTTCAAGACCAGCCTGGCTAACATGGTGAAACCCCATCTCTACTAAAAATACAAAATTTAGTTGGATGTGGTGGTGCACACCTACAATCCCAGCTACTTGGGAGGCTGAGGCATGAGACTTGCTTGAATCTGGAAGGCAGAGGTTGCAGTGAGCCAAGATCATGCCACATCACTCCAGGCTGGTGATAGAGTGAGACTCTGTTTCAAAAAATAAAATAAAATGATAGAATAGAATACTTTTTAAATCAGTGTGTGGGTGAACATTTTTTTTTTCTTTTTTGAGACCGAGTTTTGCTCTTATTGCTCAGGATGGAGTGCAGTAGCGTGATCTCGGCTCACTGCAACCTCTGCCTCCTGGGTTCAAGGGATTCTCTTGCCTCAGCCTTCCTGAGTAGCTGGGATTGCAGGCATGCACCACCATGCCTGGATAATTTTGTATTTTTAGTAAAGACGATGTTTCTCCATGTCGGTCAGGCTGGTCTCAAACTCTCGACCTCAGATGATCTGCCCACCTCGGCCTCCCAAAGTGCTGGGATTACAGGCATGAGCCACCATGCCTAGCAGGTGAACTTTTTTCCCCACAGAGTTTATCTTCTATTTTATATTAGAAATCAATGAAAATATGTTAGAATACAATGCTATAATAATTTATAAATCACATTCCAGGAATGTGTTCTTCCCATTGTGAAGATATATCTGCACTTTGATATCTTTTCAGTATGTAAAATAAACCTGGGACATTATACAGTTTCTGTTTACTTCAGATCTTTTTATATGCCTCCCACTTTTGCCTTGTAAACAACTGAACTTATTGACCGTACTGAATATTATACAGTTCTCACTACTATTTATTTTATTTCATGATAAAGCAACATTGATGTATTTGTTCTTGAATCTGTGTGACACATTTTCTTTTTTCAGTGAACAGAGTCTGTTATTTAACTTTTAAAAATTCATTCTGGTTATTTCTCACCTGTATTTGAAATGCATTCTGTAGATCCACAGTCTTCTGGTGCATTAATACTATGGCTTCCATTTATGCATATATAATACATGAGATTTTGTGTTCACTCAAACATTGGTTTGTTAAGATTCATGAATTCACACATGTACCAAGAGGGTATAAAAATGATTTTCACTCACATAATGAGGCTTTCTAGGGCAGGGTAGGGCAGGCCTTCAAAGCAGGTCTGAAATGGTTTGAGAGAACTGGGAAAAGAGGCTGGCATAGGGTTACTATGGTGGCTAGGAGTTGGAGTTGAGATGAAGGTTCTTCCATATCAGCAGGGGCTTGTGTATTTTGAACTTCCCACTGGCACCAAGGGAAAGAACACCCAGGCTTTCTTATTGCCTTGCCCAGATGTGGAGCCCAGGACGAGAGACAGGGTGCTGCTTGAAAGCTGTCAGCAGTCAAACATCACAATTGGAGTCAGACTCTTTATTACATGAGAGAAAAGGAAAAATAGATGTCATTGTAGGCAAAGGCTATTAGATGAGTAAAGAAATATGTGTAGAAAGCATCATGTATTTAAAGTACCTTTTGTCAAATATGCCTTGGGAGAAATAATCTGGTCTTTTCCCCTCCTTTCCCTCCCTCCCTCCCTCGCCTTCCTTCCTTCTTTCCTTCCTTTCTTCCTTCCTTCCTTCCTTCCTTCCTTCCTTCCTTCCTTCCTTCCTTCCTTCCTTCCTTCCACCTTCATTCTTTTCTCTCTTCTTTCCTTTCTTTCCTCTTCCTTTCTTCCTTTCCTTCTTTCTTTTTTTCTTACTATGCTTACTTCAAAGAAAATAGAATTTTATTTCCTAAGTAAAATTTTACTTCATCTCTAGACTGGGAATGCAGTTTTAACCATTAATAGTATAGTCACAGGAAGACCACAGACAGGGTTGTTTGGATGTTCTGAAGTACTTTCTTATAAGCCCAAACAAGCTCCATTCTGTATAGAAGTCTAACCAGATAATTTCTATAGCCTTTCACAGTTTTCTTTGGGTTTTGAAATTAGACATGTTTAGCTAGTTTTCCTGACATAATTGGATTTTGTCAAGGAAAGATTCACTTTTGGATGACAGTTATACAGACAATTATTTCCCTGCAATAAATTCACTTTAATGATGCTCTAATGGCCTCCACTGATGTGTAAGGTATCTTCTGTTTATTGGACCATCTCTTTCAGGGACTTTCAGGTGGTTGTCTGCTTTTGTTCAGAATAATTGGCACTGCTAGCTATACACAGGAGGGAATTTTATCATCTAAAAAGAGTCCCCAACCATAAATTATTTGTTGGTCAGAGGTCCAAGTTGGGTTTGACATCTGCAAACGTTAAAATAAAGTGACAAATACTCAGGTGGCAAAACATTCATGTGACACTGAATAGGAAAACAGAGGCCAGAGAATTTGACAAATCATTCCTCTTTCTTAAACTTAACTGTGGCAAGTCAAATATTTCTTGTTTCTATCTCTTTAATGTGGGATTTTGAGAAATAGCCATATAAGTCACTTAATAGCAAGTTCAATATAGAGGAAAAATTACAAGTAAAGGCTAGTATGTAAATTTTAAGAGAACTGGAGACGTGAATATTACAAGTTTAACTTGGAAAAGTACGTTTTGTTGGGAGTGAAAATAAAGAAATTCTCAGTCCTTCAGGATGGAGAACATTTACAATAATATAGCATTACCTTTGTACTGTTTATGACATATGTTTTCAGGATTTAAACAAAAGATGACTTTGTTTCTCATAACTTGTTCATACGTTGTTTCAACAGTTATTTATTTATTTATATATTTTTGAGACTGAGTCTTGCTCTGTCGCCCAGGCTGGAGTGAAGTGACGCGATCTGGACTCACTGCAAGCTCCACCTCCTGGGTTCACATCATTCTCCTGCCTCAGCCTCCCAAGTAGCTGGGACTACAGGTGCCCACCACCACTCCCGGCTAATTTTTTTTTTTTTTTGTATTTTTAGTAGAGACAGGGTTTCACCATGTTAGCAAGGATGGTCTTGATCTCCTGACCTCGTGATCCACCCACCTCTGCCTCCCAAAGTGCTGGGATTACAGTTTCAACAGTTGTTTATTGAGAATGTATTGTGAGATAGGCATTGTGTTAAATACTTTGTACATGATTACCAAAAAAAAGACAACC
Organism: Piliocolobus tephrosceles; assembly: GCF_002776525.5. Taxonomy (NCBI): domain Eukaryota; kingdom Metazoa; phylum Chordata; class Mammalia; order Primates; family Cercopithecidae; genus Piliocolobus; species Piliocolobus tephrosceles. The sequence continues at coordinate 25,635,296 of NC_045444.1, read as the reverse complement.
CAACTTCTTAATGAGAAGGGTTTAGAGAAAAGGTAGAGAGAGAGAAGCAAATAGGCAGTTACAACAGAAAGATGTAACCTGGATAATTACTAAAATGTGTATTCTGTGGGAACCTTAGGAGGGGATATTAACTTAATTTTAAAAAGTCAGAGAAGTCTTATGAAAAAAAGTAAGTTAGAATTTGGAAGGCTACACTGTGGTAGAATTGAGTGTGGAAATATCAGACAAAGATGACTGCATGTGTTGAAGATAAAAGAGAGCATAACACATACAGAGAGCTGAAGCAGAATGTGAGAAAAGCAGTCCTCAAAAACAATACTGAATCGACATGCATAGGATGGAGGATAAACCTTCAGAAATGACTGGGGACTGTATTCTAATGGAAACAGGGAGTCAGTGCAGGGTTTTAATGTCAGATTATAATTTAAGCAAATTTACATTTTAGAATGCTCACTCTCTGTTTCAATCAGGGTAATAGATTGTATGGAGATAAGACTGGTTTGTGTAAGAAGGTTTGTGTCTATCAGAACCAAGCTTCAACTTATCCTTTCCTTAAGTCATTAAGTCAGACTTCCTATTTTACGAAGGATGCAAAATCTAGACTCTAAAGTTAGCGCTTCTACTGTAAAATAAATTGGGTGGTAAAATGCTGCTACCAATTACTGTTGGTCAACTATCCTGCATCAATACAAAATGTTGCTCAAAAACATACCCAGTGGAATCTTTATTAAAGTAAACTCATTTGTCCTACATAAGTGTGAATGGAACTCAGGCTTTTTTAAAAAATGAATTTGAAAACTTCAGATATTTATTTTAAAGCACAACTAATAACTAATGTGTCTTTAATGTTTCATAATCTGAATATTTTTTTTCTTATTTTAAAGACTGTAGAAGTATTTTACAACTTAGGATTTCATTTTAGATAATAAAATGATACATTGCTTTTATTAGCTTGATTGTAATTGTGCATACTGCATTACTGTAATAATTTCGTTGCCACCTCTTGTTGCTATTCTGGTGAGCTCCAAAGCTTCAAGTATTCCCTTAAAATGTCCTGTTACATTAATCATCTTTGTGTTACTCAGCTCCTCTCTCCAGTAAATTGGGTATCACAGTACAAAGTATCTCTCACGGTTCTTATGTATTTTTCGTAGTGTTTAGTGCAATACCATAAACCTTGAATAACACCATGGGACCCATATAAAGCACTTCTAGTGATGCTGGAAGTACTCCCAAGAAGCAGAGTAAAGTCATGACATTACAAAATCAAATTAAATTGCTTGATATGGACTGTAGATTGAGATCTGAGGTGGTCATTGCCCACCATTTCAAACAAAGGGTTCATCTTGTAAACAGATGAAATTAATACGTTACATTACATGTATTAATGTAACAGTAAATACTGTATGGTGTTGTAGGTATATTTTCTCTTATTATTTTCTTCACATTTTCTTTCACCTAGCGTATTGTAAGAATGCAGTATATAATACATACAACATTCAAACTATATGTTCGTGATCTATTTATGTTATCAGTGAGACTTCCTGTTAAAGGTAGGCTATTAGTAGTCAAGCTTTTGAGGAACCAAAAGGTATACGTAGATTTTCAACTGCATGAGTGGAGGTAAGTGGCTCCTCTAACTCCTGCGTTGTTCAACAATCAACTGTAGTATGGAAATTCAAATACGCATTCATCCCTTGGAACTGGCTACTCACAATATCTGTGTGTGTGTGTGTGTGTGTGTGTGTGTGTGTGTGTGTGTGTAGTCTTCCCTTACTTTGAGGATAAAGTCAAGCCATATATTGTTTCTAAATACATTGTTTCTTGGAGAAAGAAGACATGCCTAAGAGCCATTCTCCCTGTTGTTCCCCACTTCACTTTCCTTTTTTTCGAATCTTACAGTTTTTATCATTCCTTTATTTTTAGCTTCCTTGTGTCATTTTCCTTCATCTTTCTCTTTGAAGTATCATAAAGCCACTTTGGGGTTTTTTGTTTTTATTATTATTTTTCATTATTATGCTTTAAGTTCTGAGATACAATGTGCAGAACGTGCAGATTTGTTACACAGATATACACGTGCCATGGTGGTTTGCTGCACCCATCAACCCATCATCTAGGTTTAAATAAAACACACTCTTAGCTACCTAGAAGGAAAGGGTTCATGTTTATAATAGAAGGAAGTACAAAGAAATGAGTGGCATGGATGAGATTATGAGGCAAAGACATTTGCCTCACAGAGAAGACAAACATTTTTACTTTCATACCAGGGATCTTGTTTTGCTTAAGGAAGTGATTTGGGCTTCCAAGAGAGGAAGAGTATAGAGGCAGAATACACTAAAACCAGATTTTATCTTTTTTGCACTTATACAACACAACCACAATCTCCAAATTTAGAGTTGGAGACTTTTATTATGCCTTATTTCCGCAACGTAATTACCTCAACTATATGGTTAAGAAATCCAAGAACTGTCACTCCAAAATATGGTACCCTGGTATGCACAGTATTTTGAATAAAATGCCCTTGGACACCAACAGATGCTGGAAGAATCTTTTCCCCTCTCTTCAGAAGGGACAGAAGTGCCAATAAAACAATTACCTTTTGTCCCTTCCCTGAGATTTCAAAACAGAGCTCATATCACAGGAAGGGAGATCGAGGAATGTAACCTCATCTGGACAGATTTTGTCATGAGACATTGTCTATTTCCTCCAGGTCCATTCCGTTCTCAAAGATATTCATTTACTAACCACTGTGTGAGTATGTCCAGAATTGGTGATTTCTTGGTCTCACTGACTTCAAGAACGAAGCCATGGCCCCTCATGGTGAGTGTTCCAGTTCTTAAAGATGGTGTGTCTGGAGTTTGTTCCTTCAGACGTTCAAATGTGTCCATAGTTTCTTCCTTCTGGTCGATTCGTGGTCTCGCTGACCTCAGGAGTGAAGCTGCAGATCTTAGTAGTGAGTGTTACAGCTCTTAAAGGTGGCTCGTCTGGAGTTATTCGTCCCTTCTGGTGGGTTCCTGGTCTCGCTGGTCTCAGGAGGGAAGCTGCAGACCTTTGTGGTTAGCGAGCAGCAGCAAGATTTATTGGGAAGAGCAAAAGAACAAGGCTTCCACAGTGTGGAAGGAGACCCAAGACAGGTGCCATTGCCGGCCCTGGTGGTCCCTTTTTCCCCTCTCTGGCCCCATCCATGTCCTGCTGATTGGTCCCTTTTACAGAGAGCTGATTGGTGTGTTTACAACCCTTTAGCTAGACACAAAAGTTCTCCAAGTCCCCACGGGATTAGCTAGACAGAGGGCGCTGGCTGGTGCGTTTACAAACCTTTAGCCAGACAGAAAAGTTCTCCAACTCTACACCCGTCCCAGAAGCCCAGAAGCCCAAGTCTACACCTGTCACCTCTCACTAGCACTCGCTGCGGGACTTTGAGGCACCCAGCCGGGGCATTCAGGCAGCCCAGAGGGAGCTGGTCCACTGATGAAGCCCAACAGGCGCCAGCATGTCGCCCGCCGCGCAGAGTGCGTGCCTGCCCGGCCGGCGCCCAACCGGAACCGGCGCCCTACCGCTAGCACCGCCCCCTGCTCCCGCCCTCGTCTTGCTGTCCACACCTCGCCGGCGGCAGAGGGAGCCGGCTCCGGCCTCAGCCAGGCCCGGAGAGGGACCCCGACAGGGCAGCGGCGGGTTGAAGGGCTGGTGGAGCCCGGCTAGAGGAGACGCCGAGTCAGAGGAGGCGCCAAGAGCTAGCGAGGGCTGCTAGCACGTTGTCACCTCTCAAGAGTGCCAGGCCCATTTGTTCCTCCTAAAAATTATTTCCACCTCTCAATGTTGCCACATTTTGCCTATCCCCTTCCTTGACGAAGAAAGGTATATTAGCATCCAGATCTGATTAGTTATGGAATAATCACTCTCCTGTGATTTTCCCCTGTACACATTACATAAATTTTGGTTGCCTTTTTCTCCTGTTAATCTGCCTTTCATCGGTTCATTTTTAGGGAAACTTCGGAGGGAAAAAAAATGAAGCTTTCCCTCTTCAACTCTAGAGAGGCCTTCCAGGTTCAATCATTATTTCATTTAGCAAATGCTTATTATGTGCCTACTATAGGCTGTGCACTGTTCTAGGCACTTTAGATATATCCGTGAACATCATGATCAAATACTTTAACTTTTTCAGAGGTTATTTCATGGTGGTATTAATCTCAGATCTAGAGATATATCTGCAGGTAAGAAGTTCTTTCGTTTTTACTTTTTACCTATGTTTTACCTTTTTTATTATGAAAAGATTTCATTTTACACAAAAGTAGGAAGAACAGTAGAATGAACTCTTAGTTACCCAACACACATTTCAACAATTATGAATACAAAATGAAATTTATTTTATCATTAACTGTGTCCTCCTCTTTCTACCCTTGCTAAATTGTTATATTTTAAACTTTTTATTAAAGTATCATAAACATAATGAAAATTATAGATAAAATGTCCATGAATTTTTATAAGTTGAAAACATTTGTGAAACCAGCACCCAAATTAACAACTAGAAAATCCTCCAAAGAGCCCCTATCTCCACCCAAGAATGTTCTTCATCTAATAGCATAGATGAATTTTGCCTATTAACATAATTTTTACAGTTTATATGAACAATATATTCACAGAATTACATAAAACACAGATTTTTGTGTTTCTATTATTTTTTCAGTGTCATATTTGTGAGATTCTTTCATATTTTTGCATGTAATTTTAGGTTATCTGTTTTCATTGCTGCATATTAATGTATCTTGTGAATATACCATACTTAAAAAAATGCATTCTATCGTAGAGTGTTTGAATTATCTCAGGTTGGGGCTGTTAAGAGTGGTGCTTCCATGAACATTCAATACATACATTTTAATTTTAAGAAAATGGTTTTATGTATATACCCGGGAATGGAATTGCTGGATTTTACAATGTGCATATGTTTAACTTTAGTAGAGACATAGCCAATGCTTTTCCATAGTGGTTTATAGCTTATTCTCCCACCAGCAGAGTGTGCATTTCCTTTTTCTCCATGTCCTTATCAAAATTTGTGTATTTCAATTTTGGATTGGAATAGGTGAGCAATGTATCTCATTATGGTATTAATTTGTACCTTCTAGAGTTTAATGACTTAATCTGATTTTCTTTTTCTCTCCTCTTCCCCCTTTCCTTCCTACTCTCTCCTCCTCCTCCTTCTCCTCCTCCTCCTTCTCCTCTTCCTATATGGATGGCATGTTTTATAAGAATTTGTTCAAATATTTTAGCCCACTTTTCTTTTTGTCATGATTTGTATTTCTTTAATCTGTATGCACTCTAAGTATTTATTTCCATGATGTGGGTTGCTTTTCAACTCTCTTAACAGTGTTATGATTAACAACATTTACAGAGTCTATATAGGTTAAATTATCTTTTTATGATTGACACTTTTAGTTTTGGATTAAGAAATATTTAACCATTTCAATGTCACAACGATGTTTTCTTTACTTTATTCTAAAAATTAAATTGTTTGCCTTATGCACCAGATCTGTAATACATCAGAATCTACAATCCAAAGTTTCTCTGAATTACAGCAAAAACACTTGTTTGAAAGCCATTTCATAGAACTAATATTTTAGGTGTACACACTAGCTGCTTACAGTTTTTTTGTGTGTCAAAATACTTACAAATAGACTGATTCTGATTTAGACTAAATAAAACTGCTGTTGTACAAATTAGAGAAGTGCTCAAAATTCCAAATTACAAGATGCTCAAAAATATACTCTTCAATGTCCTTTAATAGAATGCTGCTTATTCAAATAATTGTATACTTTAAACAATTTTTTTGTTATTTTTGACCTTTTGGAAAAATGGCATGCAATGTAAAGACTGATTCAATGTAGTAGATATATCATTAACAAAATCTATATTATAAATGTTTATATCCAACATTTAACTTTTAAAAACAAATATAATATAAATTAAAATATTAACAATATTTGTTAAAAGCCTACTTGGGCTTTTGGTTGAATTTGGAATCAAGCAGTATTTTATAGCCCGTATTTATATTAATATATTTGGGACAACTTTGAGATGATGAAATATTACAACAATGTAGCAATTCCCCCCTTATCAGGAGTTTTGATATCTGTGGTGCCAGTTACCTAAAATCAACTGTGGTCTGAAATTTTAAGTGGAAAATTCTAGAAATATAAAATTCATAAGTTTTTGAGTAGCATGATGAAATCTCACATCATCCTACTCCATCCCACTGGATCCATGATGTAGATGCTCCCCACCCATTGGTCACTTAATAGCCTTCTTGGTGATCAGAGAGACTGTCCTGCAATTGCCATGATGCTTGTGTTACAGTGACCCATATATTACTTAACAATGTCTCCAAACCCAAAGAGTAGTGACACTGGCAGTTCAGATATGCCAAAGAGAAGCTGTAAAATGCTTCCCTTAAGAGAAAAGGTGAAAGTTCTTAATTTAACCAGGAAAGATAAATAATCATATGCTGAGGTTGCTAAGAACTATGGTAAGAACAAATCTTCTATTAGTGAAAATTTGAACAATGTATTGTTAAACTTGTTCTATTTTATTATTGATTGTTTTAATCTCTTACTGTGTCTAATTTATAAATTAAACTTTACCATAGGTAAATATGTATAGAAAAAAAAAATGTATGTAGGGTTCAGTCCTATCTCTGGTTTCAGGCATCCACTGAGGGTCACTGAACATATCCCCTAAAGATAAAGAGGAACTACTGTAATACAATTAAAGCCACAAAGATAAAGAGGAACTACTCTGATACAATTAAAGCAAAATATTCATTTCAGAAACCTGGAGGATTTTTTTTTAAACTGTAAGACCTATAGAGCTGAAATGGATATTATAATGATCTGTGGTTAGAAGGAGATAAAATCCTTACCGTTAAGAAAGTTTGAAGAAGCACGATATTCATCAGTCTTGACCTTCTTCCATCTATGACATGATGACCCTAAGAAAGTAATAATTATTCACCATTATCATCATCTAAATCATTTTCTGCATTCATCTTAAAACTACAGTTTCTAATCACGTAAGTTATTTTGCAAATAAAATACAGTAGGAGAAATAGTTAATATGACCATGAAAGAAATTTTAAAACTGTAATTATAAACCTTTCCACAAAGAAACCTCTAGGACAAATGTTTTATGTATGTACACTCTATTGAAAGAAGAAGTAGTTTCAATCTTATACAAGTTTTTTTCAAATAATTTAAAAAAGATGGAATATACTTTGTATCACAGTCATGTGTCATTTAAGGATGGGGATATGTTCTGAGAAATGCCTTATGAAGTGATTTCATCATTGCATGAACATCTTAGGGTGTCCTTACACAAACTTGATGGTACAGCCTATTATACACCTAAGCTATATGTTACAGCCTAATACTCCTAGGCTACAAACCTATATAGTATGTTGCAGTACTGAATGCTGCAGATAATTGTAATACAATGGTAAGCATTTGTATTGAAACACATCTAAATACAGAAGAGGTACAGTAATCAACCCAAATGTCCATCAGTGACAGACTGGATTAAGAAAATGTGGCACATATACACCATGAAATACTATGCAGCCATAAAAAAGGATGAGTTTGCGTCCTTTGTAGGGACATGGATGCAGCTGGAAACCATCATTCTTAGCAAACTATCACAAGAAGAGAAAACCAAACACCGCATGTTCTCACTCATAGGTGGGAACTGAACAATGAGTTCACTTGGAGTCGGGAAGGGGAACATCACACACAGGAGCCTATCATGGGGAGGGGGGAGGGAGGAGGGATTGCATTGGGGAGTTATACCTGATATAAATGATGAATTGATGGGTGCTGACGAGTTGATGGGTGCAGCACACCAATATGGCACAAGTATACATATGTAACAAACTTGCACGTTATGCACATGTACCCTAGAACTTAAAGTATAATAATAATAAAAAAAAGATAAAAAAAGGATACACCTGTATACTTACCATGAATGTAGCTCAGGGAACTGAAAAGTATTTCTGAGTGAGTCTGTGAGTGAATGGTACATGAATGTGATGGCCTAGGCCATTATAGTACACGACTATAGACTTTACAAACACTGTATACACAGTCTACACAGATTTATAAAAATTTTCTCTTCTTAATCATAAATTACTTAGGCTACTGTAACTCTTTTACTTTATAAACTATTAATTTTTTAAAACATATAGACTTTTAAATAACACCTTAAAACACAAACACATTTTACAGCTGTACAAAACTATTTTCTTATATCCCTTTTCTATGAGCTTTTATCTGTTTTTAAAATTTCCCACTTTTTCATTTTTACCATTTAATCATCTTTATTAAAAACTAAGATGCAAACACACCTTAGCCCAGGCCTACACAGAGTCAGAATCATCAATATCACTATTTTCAATATCACTATCATTAGTGATGTGCCCACCTCAGCCTCCCAAAGTGCTGGGATTACAGGCATGAGCCACCATGCCAGGCCAACTTTTTTTTTATAAGTAGAAGGGGTACATTGTAGAGTAAGTAGAAGGGGTACACTTTAAAATAAAAACAAAAAGTACAGTAGAGTAAATGCCTATACCTGTAACTTCATCAATTATTATTATCATCAAGTATAATTTTATGTCTAAAAACTTTTCTACAACTGACAGTGCAGTGGATGTGTTTACACCAGCATCACCACAATCACATAAGTAGTGCATTGTGCTAAAATACTATAACTTAGTAGGCAATATGAATTTTTCAACTCCATTATAATCTTATGGAACCATCATTGTATATGCAGTCCATCACTAAGCAGATATTGCTATGTGGTACATGACTGTAGTATTTATTGGTGTAGAAAACATACCAGAATTTAGAAACATGAAACATCAACATTAATCATCCCATGGTGTCTGTGGGTCAGGAATTTAGGCAAGGTTTAGCTGAGTTCTCTGGCCCAACATTTCTCCCAAGACTGCAATCAAGGAAGAGTTGCTGTTAATTATGAGAGAAGACTAGAATAATAGTAATTGAGTGGGTAAAACCAGGTCATAAGTTTGGACATTTTAAATCTGTGATGCCTATTGAATATTTAGGTGGACACATGAAGTAGCCACTTGGATATATGAGTCTGGGATATAGGAAAGAGGTCAGAGCTGCAGGTATGAAAACATGAGGCTGGATGATATCACCAGTTAATGAGTGTAAAAAAAATAAAAATGAGTGCGGACTGAAGAGACACCAGGGTTGACTACAGGGTAACTCCAGGTAAATAAAAGTGAGATGAATGAGGAGGACCTGAGTGGAAGCTACACAGAATGAAGAAGTCTCAGGGCAAACAGCACAGAGGAGCCTGTAGTTTTGGAAAGGAACTTATGAATTGTATCATATACTGCTGAAAGGACAGGAAAGAGAAAGATGAAGACATTATGCTTCTTAATTATGCATGTTATGAATACATTGTGTATCGATTCAAAATTTAATGGAAACAATACTTTTAAATGTAACAAAAACTAGAAGAATGTAAAATTATCAAAAAAAGGAGGAAGAACTTCACAATTTCCCCACTCCTTCATCCTCAAAAATAGCCACCAGATGCAGGAAATTCTATGAAACCTTCAAGAAACAGATAATCTTCTTCTATAGTAGAACACTTCCCAGATACCTTCAAAATGCAAATATAATTCTAATTCAAAACCAGAAACAAAAATCCAGGTAAACAAAATTATGTCCCAGTTTCAGGTATAAACATGAATACTAAATAAAATAGTAATACTAAATAAAATAGTAGAAAATTCAATTTAGAAATGTATTAAAAATCTAAAAAGTATCTCGCACTTGAAGGATGATTTGATTTTGAAAATTTATTAAAGCAATTTACATGGGAAGAAACCAAATGGTAAATATGCATATTAAAAGATTCTCCATCTCACTCTTAATCAATGAAATGTGAATTAAAACCATGATATACAATTTCTCACCTATCAGATTGGACAAAAAATTAATTCAATAATGTCAGTTGCTGGTAAGGGTGCAGGGAAATAAGCATATTTACATATTACTCATGAGCAACATGAGATTGTGAGTTGTAACGATTATGTGATAGTAGTGGTATTTATGACTACTGGTAGTAGTTATAATTTGCAGTAATTATACTTTCAACTTTGCAGTAATTACTAAGTTATAACTACTACAAAATACAATTTGGCAAAATAATAATGTTGAAGATGCTTGTATCTCATATTCTAATATGCAATAAATGAGATATCTCAAACATGGACAAACATGAAAATCATAAGGTATATAGTATGAAAAACAAATTTCAAATACAGTTCACCCTTGAACAAACCCACTGAGCTTCCTAGGTCCACTTATACTTGAATTTCCTTCTGTTTCGCCCACTCCTGAGACATCAAGACTAACCCTTCTTTTTTCACCTCCTCCTCAGCATACTCAGTGTGAAGATGCTGAGGATGATGAGTTCTATGATGATCCACTTCTGCTTAACGAATAGTACATACATTTTCTCTTCCTTATGATTTTCTTAATAACGTTTTCTTTTCTGTAGATTATTTTAAGAATATGGTATGTAATACATCTATTATACAAAATACGTGTTAACTGACTTTTTAGGTTAAGCCTTCCTCCAGTAACAGTATACTATAAGTTATTAAATTATTGGGAAGTCAAAACATATATGGATTTTCAACTGTGTAGGAGATTGGCACTGCTAACTCACATGTTGCTCAAGGATCAACTGTACATATTTAATAATATTATATAGATATTGTAAATCTTCAAAGTACAGAAAAGTTGCTTTTCTGGTCAGAGTACGAAAGTCCAAATGTCGTGGAATACTGTCGTAGAATATATACCCTAATGGATGTGAGGAGACATTTCATTGTGGTGTTAACTTGCATTGTCCTAGTAATTAATGATGTTGTACATCTTTTCATCTGCTATGATTAGGAGAAAATAGAGACTGGGAAAAGGAGGAAGATAGTGAAACTTCTGTTCCCAGTCCGATACCGTGAATCAGGAAAGAATCTCATGGAGAAGAGGCCATTCTCCCCATTTCTTCAGAGATCATTTTCCGTTAGGATCAACAGGAAGTAGCAGGATGTTGGTTGGGCTTTGGGAGAGAGCAGGCTCAGTGAAACAATTATTTTTTAAAGAAGAATTAGCTGACACACACGTGAGGTGGTGTTTGACTCAGTGAACCTGGGACAAGCCAGTACAGCCTGGCAGAAGAGCTCCTAGGAAAGGCAAGTACAGGGTTGTCTGTAAGCACATCCTGAAGACTTTCTGGGGACAACCATAAGTAATAGTGGAGATGTTTAAGAGATGAGAATTAATAAGTACTTTGGATTTCTAATTTAATTTATGTTTCATCATAGGGATGACTCTGCATGTATACCATGCAACATACTGACTAACATAAAAAATACAGGGCTGAAAGTCAAGGTATCCAGGTTTATTCCCTAACATACAATTACCTCAAAGTTTGACCTTACGGAAATCATTTGACCATTTTGGTTTTTAGTTTCTTTCTATATAACATTTGGGGAATGACATGCATCATGTTTTCAACAGGACAATTATACAGTTACATAAAGATAAAAAGTGGGAAAGCCTTTGAAGTCGTAGAATGCATGTAAGGTATGATTAATGCTTAAATTGACAACCAAAGGAAGACATGGCAAACTCTACTTTGCACTCCAACAATGTCTTATTATTTGTTTGAGGAGGTTTGGAGAGCAACTTTTCATGCTGCAAGTCTACTGCCAGTCAGAATTAGACAAAAAATGAATCTGCTTTCTAGAGAATAAAGGTAGGGTGCTTTTTATCAGGAGGCGAAATCTAGGATTGATAGGTGAAGAGTAGCTAAGATTTATACTTCTTAATGTGAAATGTTATTTCAACTACATGTGAATAGAGGGTGAATCGGCCATGCAACATCACCCGTACATTCAAGGATGATTTATTTCAATATTTTTAGAACTCCAAATGAGTAATGTGTAAGATTTTAATTTTCTGCACATCATACCAATGACAACATCTTCAATGTGCATATAAATGAAAATCAGGCAATCAGCTATATATGAAAATAAAACTGACATACCAAAAGGAAGCAAAAGGATAGCAGTCTGTCATCCAGTGTTCCAAAACTGTCAGCCTCCGACAATTGATTTCAGTGAAGAAAGACTGATTCCTTGTGCAGGACAAGATGACTCAATGTCACAATTCTTTCAGAATCAAAGAAATGCCAATATTTTAGTATAAATAGAAATGTTAAATATTTTGTAGGGAAAATTGTGCCAATACCATTCTATTTGATTCATGTTTTACAAAGGCCCAGTTTCTTAGCCTCAACTGATGATATATTTTGCTATTTAAAAATATTGTTGATCTCTGGTCCTTATCAGAGGAAATGGAGTGGGTAGAAATATAAAATGTGAGTTTTTATATTAGTTTTCTGTTTTGTTGCTCATTTGGAAAAAGTTTTAAATACACTGCTTGCATCATCTATTATTGTGGCCATCAACCAGAAAGTTATAATTTATTAAAAATATAGCAATAGGAATTAAAAGGATTTCTTTTTTATTACCTGTAAGGCTGTGTACATGGTAAAGGATCAAATGTATAGCAAATAATTGAGTGCTGGGGAGCAGACTAGTGGAGAAGGTGTCAAGAATTTCAGCAATTTGATTCAACAAATATTTTCCGTGACTAAAATTTGCTGGGTTGTATTCTAGGTGCTGGGAATATCAGGTAACAAAGATCAAAGCTTCCTAATCTTGTGGTTCTTAAATTGTAGCTGGGGAAAAAGCAACAACGACAGCAAAAAGGAATATACAAGGACAATTAAAACGGAGTAGGAGGACCCAAAATGTAAGTATACGGGTTGAGTGACTTCTGTTAGTCAGTTCTTGCATTGCTATAGAGATATACCAGAGGCTGGGTAATTTACAAAGAGGTGTTTATTTTGACTCACTGTTATACAAGCTGTGCAGAAAGTCTGGTACTGGCATCTGCTTCTGGTGAGGCCTCAGGGAGCTCACAATCATAGCAGAAGGTGAAGGGGGTGCAGGTGGCTACATGGTGACAACAGGAGCAAGACAGAGATGAGGAAGTCCTAGGCTCTTTTAAACAACCAGATGCCACCTGAACTCATAGAGGGAGAAATAACTCATTACTGTGAGAATGGCACCAGACCGTTTATGAAGGATTGGCCCCCATGATGTAAACACCTCCCACCAGGTCCACTTCCAACATTGGGGATTACATTTGAATATGAGATTTAGAGGAGAAAAAACATCCAAACTATATCACTACTTTAAGTATTCAAGGTAGCATCCTGGGGATGGTGACGCCTGTGCAAATATCTAAAAGAGGTGAAGAAGTTAGCCATGCTGGGTTTGGCATAAGGAGCTTTCTCAGCAGAAGGGATAGGCAGGAGTGTGCCTAGTGTCTTCTAGAGAAAGCAGTAGCTATAGTGGCAGGAGCAGTGTGAGAGAGGAAACGAATAACACAAAAGTCAGAGGGAGAAGAAAGAGGTGTGCAGGATACAGAGGGCCTTGAAGACCTTTGGAAACTCTTGGGAAGGTTTGAGAAGGTTTAGGGAGATTTTTGAGAATTTAGGGAGGAATGGAGGATGCTGAGCAGAGATCCCATGGTCTCCCTAAATTCTTGCATGTTAAAAATAACTACTCTGGCCACAGTGTTTAGGGTAGACTACAGGGAAGGGCAGAAGCAGGAAGATAAAGTAGAAGGTCTGTGCAGGAGATATGATGATACCTCACACCAGAGGGGTGGGAAGAGAGGGGTGATGCACTTTATGAAGTTTACTTTGTGGGCCCTGGGAAATGATACTTGGATCCTGACTGAAATAAAATCTCAAATTCATGATAAAATAAATGGTGATATATTTTGGAACAGAAATATTTTTATTTTTGTCCTTTCATGTTTTCTCTTCTCACATCAGGATCTACTTTTTTCAGCTTGAAAAATCATTACTAATTTGGAGAAAAGATGCAGAGTCATCCATAAACTTTTAATAGATGCCCTTGCATTCACAGAGCACTGCCCCGTTCCCCCTGAAGCTAACAGCAGGATGCATAATGCATAACACACTCCATGCCTTACATAAATACACATAAAACTTTAGCAGTTAAGAGAATGGGGCTATTAAAGAAAACAATGTGAGTGTAAAACAGTTTTGCAGAGATTAAATTTTTTTAAGCTAGGAGCTTTTTCTAAAAGAACAGATTGGATTTCTGATTAGAGATTGCAGGAAATGATAATTGAAATACTCATTTCAATACCAATAGCATAAAACGTGTGAATCAGTCCAACTCATATTTGGTTTGGCTAGAAAAAGAAATAAATTATGACCACACAATTTCTTTAAGTCTATACCTATTTATTTTTCTACACTTTGTAGCCGCATTCATCTGAAATGGATAGATTTTATTGTTGTTGATTTAAACCAATTTACAGTTTAAATCTTCTATTTTAGTTTTTCATAATTTTGCTTTAAAGCTCATAGAGGCCGGGCGCGGTGGCTCAAGCCTCTAATCCCAGCACTTTGGGAGGCTGAGACGGGCGGATCACGAGGTCAGGAGATCGAGACCATCCTGGCTAACACGGTGCACGATGAAACCCTGTCTCTACTAAAAAATACAAAAAACTAGCCTGGCGAGGTGGCGGGCGCCTGTAGTCCCAGCTACTCGGGAGGCTGAGGCAGGAGAATGGTGTAAACCTGGGAGGCAGAGCTTGCAGTGAGCCTAGATCCAGCCACTGCACCCTAGCCTGGGCGACAGAGCGCGATTCCAACTCAAAAAAAAAGCTCATAGAGACATGACTTAAATGATGAAAGAATGTGCATATAATGACAAAAAAAAAAAAGTGTACAAAATAATTACTGATTTCTTCATCTACCAGTGCACCCATACTTTTAAACACACTAATTTTCTTGTAGCTATTATTGAAAATGGTAGGCAGGCATGCACTTATGATTAATTAGCAAGATTCATCTGAGATAAAAAACCTCTAGGTTGCATATTCACATTTCAGAATAGTCTGTTCTAAGTCAAGGACTTTTTTGAACAATGTGGTGTACAAAACCCAAACATCCTGCTCTGCTCTTTGGATATGTTTTTTTTATATTTCTGTTTTTTTCCCACTCTGATTAAACCAAAATAAAGAGCATATTGCATCTTTGAAATTTCATGGTTCAGCTTTCTTCTCATTCTTCTGTAATTATTGAAAATTGCAGTGTATGTCTTTCCTGCCAATGTGCCGAAACCAAGTCTGGGAGATCTGGTGACTGAATCTGGATACAGAAAAGTAAGTTAGACAAAGTTGCTGGAGGAAGAAAGAGGAAGATGTTCTCACTCTTTACCTGGGGCTTTCAGTTTTTTTAGTTGTTGCCTAAAGTTGCAATACAAATTTACAACTAATCTGTGGGACTAGCAGATAATACTGTACTGAATACCCTACTAGTGCAGGCACCTTGTAACAGTATTCCTAATTCCTCATTCCTATCCCTTATTATATTGCTGCCTTGCATTTCATTTATCCATAGCTATAACCACCTAATACATTCATTATTATTTTAAACAAACATCTTTTCAATCAAGAGTAAGAAAAATAAAAATTTTTATTTAATCTTCACTTACTCTTTTTCTAATACTCTTCTATTTTGTACACAGATCTCAGTTCCTGACCTATGACATTTTTCTTTGAAGAACTTTTAATGTCTCTTGCAAGTCAGATCTACTGGTGACAAATTGGCTCTATTTTTATTTGGCAAAGTCTTAATTTCTCCTTCGCTTATTTTTACATCTGACTAACTTTCTATTTAGCTAGCCAGCTATCTGTTTTGTCTATGTGTGTATCTATGTGTCTATATATCTCTTCATATATGTATGTATGTATGTTTGTATGTATGTATGTATCTATCTAATCTACTTGTCATCTATCTGTAATTTATTTGAGATGGGGCCTCATAATACTGCCCAGGCTTGCCCTCCTGAGCCCAAAGAATTGATCCTCCTGCCTTAATCTCTCGAACACCTGGGACTACAATCACATACAACCATGTCTGACTCCCGTTCACTTTAGAAGGATAATTTTACTGGATTCAGAATTCTAGGTTGTTTTTATTTGTCTGTTCATTTTTTTTTTCAACACTTTAATATTTCACTCCATTCTCTTCTTACTTGCATGGTATCTGAAGAAAAGTCCTCTTTTCCTTGTTACTCTGTAGGTAACGTACCTTCCACCTTCTACCCTCAATCTGGCTTCTTTTTAAGGTTTTTCTTTTTGTCTTTGATTTTTCTTCAGTTTAAATATAATATGCTTATACGGTTTGACTGTGTCCCCACCCAAATCTCACCTTGAATTGTAATAATCCTCACATGTCAAGGGCAGGGCCCAGTGGAGATATTTGAATCATGGGGCCAGTTTCCCCCATACTGTTCTCCTGGTAATGAGTGAGTCCCATGAGATCTGATGGTTTTATAAAGGGGAGTTCCCTTGCACAGGCTCTCTTGGCTGCCCATGTAAAATGTCCGTTTGCTCTTCTTTCATCTTCTGCCATGATTGTGAGGCCTCCCCAGTCATGTGAAACTGTGAGTTCATCAAACCTCTTTCCTTCATAAATTACCCAGTCTCAGGTATGTCTTTATTAGCAACACGAGAAGAGACTAATACTATAAATTGTTACTGGTAGAGTACGGTGCTGCTGTAAGGATACCCAAAAATGTGGAACCAACTTTGGAACTGGGTAACAGGCAGAGATTGGAACAGTTTGGAGGGCATAGAAGAAGACAGGAAAATGTGGGAAAATTTGGAACTTCCTAGAGACTTGGACAGCTCAGAAGACAGGAAGATGTGGAAAAGTTTGGAACTTCCTAGATACTTGTTGAATGTGGAACAATATGCTAATAATGATATGAACAATAAAGTCCAGGTTGAGTTGATCTTAGATGGATATGAGAAACTTATTGGGAACTGGAGCAAAGGTGACTATTATTATGTTTTAACAAAGAAACAGACGGCAATTTTTTCCCTTCCCTAGAGATTTGTGGAACTTTGAACTTGAGAGAGAGGATTTAGGGTAT
Source organism: Piliocolobus tephrosceles (assembly GCF_002776525.5). Taxonomy (NCBI): domain Eukaryota; kingdom Metazoa; phylum Chordata; class Mammalia; order Primates; family Cercopithecidae; genus Piliocolobus; species Piliocolobus tephrosceles. Next base: position 25,618,156 of record NC_045444.1, on the reverse strand, counting down.
CTGGCCAATGAAATTTCTAAACAGCAAAGCATTCAAGAGGAAGCAGAGCATAAAAGTTTGGGAAATTTGCAGCTGACAAAGTGATAGAAAGAACCCCATTTTCTAGGGAGTAATTCAAGCCAGCTGCAGAAATTTGCATAAGTAACAGAGTCAAATGTTAATTACAAAGACAAGGAGGAAAATGTCTCCAGGGTATGTCAGAGGTCTTCATGACAGCCCCTCCCATCACAGGCCTGGAGGACTAGGAGGAGAAAAAAATGGGTTTCTGGGCTGGACCTAGGGCCTTGTTGCTTTGTGCAGTCTTGGGACTTGTTGCCCTGCATTCCACCCATGGCTAAAATAAGTCAAGGTACAACTCAAGTCATTGCTTCAGAGGGTGTAATCCCCAAACCTTGGCAGCTTTCACATGGTGTTGAGTCTGTGGGTGCATGGAAGTCAAGAACTGAGGTTTAGGAACTCCTGCCTAGATTTCAGAAGATGTATGGAAATGCCTGCATATCCAGGCAGAGGTGTGCTGCAGAGACAGAGCCCTCATATCTACACCTGGCCTAGCCCTTGACACATGGGGATTATTAAAATTCAAGGTGAGATCTGGGTGGAGACAGAGTCCAGATCTAGGGCTGTGTGGAAAGGAAATGTGGGGTTGGAGCCCCCACACAGAGTCCCCACTGGGGCAGTGCCTAGTTGAGCTGTGAGGAAAAGGCCACCATCCTCAAGACTCCAGAATGATAGATCAACCAGCAGCTTGTACTGTGCACCTAGAAAAGCCACAGGCACTCAACACCAGCCTGTGAAAGCAGCCACAGGAGCTATACCCTGCAAAGCCACAGGGGCAGAGGTGCGCAAGACCATGAAAACCCACCTGTTGCAGCAGCGTGACATGGATGTCAGACATGGAGTCAAAGGAGATTCTTTTGGTGCTTTAAGATTTGACTGCCTGTCTGGATTTCAGACTTGCATGGGGCCTGTAGCTCCTTCATTTTGGCCAATTTCTCTCATTTGGAATGGCTGTATTTACCCAATGCCTATACCCCATTGTATCTAGGAAGTAACTAACTTGATTTTGATTTTATAGACTTGTAGGTGAAACAGACTTGCTTTGTCTCAGATGAAACTTTGGACTATGGCCTTTTGAGTTAATGCCAAAATGATTTAGGACTTTGAGGGACTGTTGGGAAGGTATAATTTGTTTTGAAATATGAGAAGATGGGATTTGGGAGTAGCCAGGGGTGGAATGATATGTTATGACTGTGTCCCCACCCAGATCTCACCTTGAATTTTAATAATCCCCATGTGTCAATGGTGGGGTCAGGTGGAGATAATTGAATCATGGGGGCAGTTTCTCCCACGCTGATCTCATGATAGTGAATAGATCTCATGAGATCTGATGGTTTTATAAATGGGAGCTCCCCTGCACAAGCTCTCTTGCCTGCTGCCATGTATGACATCCCTTTGGTCTTCCTTCATTTTCCATCATGATTGTGAGGCCTACCCAGCCATGTGGAACTATGAGTCTATTAAACCTCTTTCCTTTATAAATTATCCAGTTTCAGGTGTGTCTTTATTAGTAGCATGAGAGCAGACTAATATATATGCCTAGAGGTAAATTTATTTATACCTGCTTGGTGTTCTCTGAGCTTCCTGGATCTGTGCTTTTGCGTCTGTTATTGATTTTCAAAAATTCTCAGCCATTTTCACTTCAAGTACTTATTTTGTATTCTTTTCTCTTTCTTCTCCTTCTGGTATGCATCATACATATAATAAACTTCTTGTTATTATCCCATGTTTCTTGGATAATCTGTTCTAGTTTTTAAAAATATTTTGTCTTCTTTGTGCTTCAGTTTGAGAAGTTTCTGTTAACTCTCCTTAAGCTCACTAATTCTTTCCTTGACTTTCCTTTTCATTTTACTGATAAGCCCATCAAAGCATTCTTCAATTTAGTTACATTATTTTTGATGCTCAGCATTTCCTTTTGATTCCTCTTGGAATTTTCATCTCTGTTTTCATTACCCATCTGATGTTGCATGTTGTCCACATTTTCCATTAGAGAACTTATGCAGTCATATGAAAGACAACATGGAGACTCCTCAAAGACTAGAACCAACTACCATATGGTGTAGCAATCCCACACTGATTATGTACCTAGAAGAACTGAAATAAAAACTCAAAGAGATGTCTGCACTCCCATGTTCACTGTAGCATTATTCACAGTAGCCAAAGCATAGAAACAACCAAAATGTCCATAAACAGATAAATGGATAAAGAAAATGTAGTATATATACATAATGTAATATTATTCAGACTTAGAAAAGAAGGAAATTGTGCCATTGACTATAACATAGATGAACATGGAAGACATTATGCTAAATTAAATCAGCTAGATAGAGAAGACTAAATACTACATAATTCCATTTATATTAAGAATCTAAAGTTTTCCTTTGGGTATATGCCTAGTGATGGGATTGCTGGGTTGAGTGATATTTCTGGCTTTAGGACTTTGAGGAATCTCCATACTGTCTTCTGCAATGGTTGAACTAATTTATACTCCCACAACACTGTATAAGCATTCCTTTTACTCCACAACCTTGCCAGCATCTGTTATTTTTGACTTTTTAGTCATATCCATTCAGACTGCTGTGAGATGGTATCTCATTGCAGATACAAACACAAATGCTGGTTTTGGTTCTTTATCTCTCTCTGTTTTTTTTCTTTTCTCTTATTTGCTTCTCCTCTCAGGCATTGCTTCTGTAGTTCTAGCACAGAACAGCAGTCTTTACCACAGCATGCCTCAGAGCTGAATCTTTTAAATATTCTTCTTCTTGGGATTTATATATTTATTTTCCAAGTTTACATTTCTTGAGTTCATTATGTGAGAGTAGAAGTGTCTATACTCTGATGGTCTGTCTCCCTCTCTCCATTCTCTATGGGATTGTTGGGCTTTTCTTTAATTAGCATACGAACTACATGGACTCTCTATCACCAAATCAGTGTTAGGTTCGAGTTGTTCTGGGGAATACTTGCAAAAAATTCACTGAGTGTTAATGACTGTGCTGTGACAGACTTCAATGGCTGTTAGAAGGGACTTAGAATTTCAAGATGAGAGTAACTGCAGAAGAACTCTATATTATTAGGTGGTGAGTGATAATTACGATCATTATCACAACATGGAATGATTTTTAGGTAATATAAAAATTGTCTCCAAAAGGCATAAGCTTTATGAATCCCAGTATATATTTAAGTGTAAAATGAACATATGCAGTGGAAATAATCTATTAGCTGAAGAGCTTTAAGCCATAAAGTATAAAATTAAAGCAATATGAAATTAAAGCAGAAACAAAAATAGCTCCTCTATGGAAATGGAGACAGGTTTGTCTAGAATCATCCGAGACTATACAGTCATGATGATCATTTTAATAGAAGAATGCAAATGCTGTGGTCTTGTAGCTTTCTCCCATGGGGGATTGAAATTGCTGTGGGTTTAGGGGAGGTTCTGCAAATATTATAGAGTGAAGCAAAATATTTCTGTTGCACAGCTCAGTAGAGTAACTGCTTTTCATCTCTTACCACTTTTCTAAGTTCTCTGTTATCAGTTTTTCTTTTATTATAATGGTCTTATTTTGTCACTTCTTATCCTTCAAAGTGCTTTTCAAAAGAGTAGAATTTCTTAACAATCTTTAACTGACTCCCTTTCTTCTAGTGGAAGAGGGATTTTCTTTGGTATTGCTATTTAATGGAATAAAATGGGACAATATCCAGAGGATGGAGCTCGAATAATGCTGGTGTATATAAAAAAAGACACCTGATTTGAGATAGATGCACTTCCTTGGACTGACATGAATGAATTTCAAACTTAGTTGTTACCTATTGACTTTAGAACTGGTGTTGCATCTTCCAAATAACTCATTTTTTTTTTTTTTTTTTTTGCTTATTTCCACCTTGGGAAACATTCAAAGTTTTGACACAATTAAACGTAATTATCTCAAAGTAGCAACTCATAAAAGAGGCTAATATCTTGAAGATGCTTTCTTGGAGACTATCAAACTCACTTGTTATTCAGTAGTATATGCCCAAAGAAAAGACTATTTGTCATCTATTTCCAAAATATTAATTAAAGTATACCAAAAATTAATTTTCTACATGCATAATATCTTATCTTCTTGATAGTGTATTTTATTTTGCTGAAAGAAACTCTCTACATAATACATGTAAATATAATCAAATCTCCATTATTATCAGTGCTAATCAGGAAAGGGGTAGTATGAAATATCTCAAAAACTTATAAATAAAAATATTATTTGTATATGGCCTTAGAAAAAGGCTTTGAATTTGCATGCCAAATACCTGTGTGTCTAAAATACTGGAGGATCATCTTATTTTAAATTAAAGTATTGTGATAAATAGACAGAGGTAACTAGACAAGGTATAATGAAGGCTCGTTGTTTTTAATTTCCATAAAGGACATAGGTAGGCTGCCTTTCCATAAAACAGTAAAAATAAAACAAAATATGACCTAAGAAAAAGAAATAAAGGACTAGAGAAAGGAATGGAGAGAGGAAGGAAGAGAAAAGTAAATGCTGAACGCCCTCTCTCTAAAATTACAACATCTTCCTCATGCATTTATAAGCTAGATAGAATTAAGAGATTGCTAATTAATTATTTGGGTTTCTAAGGTCCACTGACAGACAAAAAGCGTAAGATGGGGGGAAAAATATGAAGTTAAATAAGACTCTGAGAAATTAATGGACAATGTATTAGTCCATTTTCATGCTTCTGGTAAAGACAAACCCAAGACTGGGAAGAAAAAGAGATTTATTTGATGGAAGGTCTCTGACATGCCCTGGAGACATTTGCCCCATTTTCTTGGGGATTAACATTCTCCTCATTACGTATGCAAATATCCGCAGATGGTTTGAATATCTCCTCAGAAAATGGGATTTTCTTTTTTATCACATTTTCAGACTGCAAATTCTTTGAACTTTTATGCTCTGCCTCCCTTTTAAAACTGAAAGCCTGGCCGTGTGCAGTGGCTCACGCTTGTAATCCCAGCACTTTGGGAGGCCGAGGCAGGTGAATTGCCTGAGCTCAGGAGTTCGAGACCAACCTGGGCACATGGTGAAACCCCTTCTCAACTAAAAATAAAAATAAAACAATTTGCTGGGCGTGGCGGTACGTGCCTGTAATTCCAGCTACTTGGGAGGCTGAGACAGGAGAATCGCTTGAACCCGGGAGGCAGACGTTGCAGTGAGCCAAGATTGCGCTATTGCACTCCAGCCGGGGTGACAGAGTGGGACTTTGTCTCAAAAAAACAGAAACAAAAACAAAAAACTAAAAGCCTTTAACAGCACCCAAGTCACCTCTTGAATTCTTCGCTGATTAAAAATTTCTCTTACCGGATACCCTAAATCACCTCTCTTCAGTTCAAAGTTCCACAGATCTTTAGGTGAGGGGCAAAATGCTACCATTGTCTTTGTTAAAACATAACAAGAATCACTTTTGTTCTAGTTCCCAACAAGTTCCTCATCTCCATCTGAGACAACCTCAGTTTGAATTTCATTGTCCATATCATTATCAGTATTTTTGTCAAAGCCATTTAACAAGTCCCCAGGAATTTCTAACCTCTCCCACGTTTTCAAGTCTTCTGAGCCCTCCAAAGTGTTTCAACCTCTGCCTGTTACCCAGCTCCAAAGTCACTTCCACATTTTTGGGTATCTTTTCAGAAGCACCCCACTCTATTGGTATCAATTTACTGTATTAGTCCATTTTCAGGCTACTGGTAAAGACATATCTGAGACTGGGAAGAAAAAGAGGTTTAATTGGTTTTACAGTTCTGTATGGCTGGGAAGGCCTCAGAATCATGGTGAAGGCAAGGGAAAACAACAAAGGTGCAAACGCAGAAACCCCTGATAAACCCATCAGATCTCGTGAGACTTATTTACTACCATGAGAACAGTATAGGGGAAACCACCCCCACGATTTAAATTATCTCCCACCAGATCTCTCCAACAACACATGGGAGTTATGGGAGTACAATTCAAGATGAGATTTGGGTGGGGACACAGAGCCAAACCATATCGGACATCATATTAAAGAATTTGAAAGCAATATCTATTATGTATTATCAAGGATTGATGTTGTATTTGTATTTTTAAAATTGCATATTCAATATAATTAAGTGCCTACTGTGCAAAAGCACTGTGCCAGGTCTTAACCATAATCGTTATATTTTTCACATTTCATTTCAAAGGCTTTGCTAAGTCTCAGGCAAAACATAGCAGGGTAAACTTGGAAAGACTTCTTGTGCTCTTTTATGCTATTAAAATAAATTAAACTAGCAATTGCCAAACAAACTTCCACTTTCCATTGAAGAGAACCACAATGTTGCATAATATCTGTCCTTGTAGCCTTGTAACACAGTTGTTCTCTCTCTCTCATATGAAAGAGGAAAGAGTTAGAAACCAAGGTTTCTATCTACTTTGTGCTTATGAGGAGGAAATAACAACAGCCTACCAAGCATTCTTCAGTAGACTTTGGAATCAGTATACTTTGAAATTCTCTCCAGTATTTTCTCCCAGTTGTTTAATCTGGAAACAATTTTTTTTTTTTTTTTTTGAGACGGAATCTCTCTCTGTGGCCAGACTTGAGTGCAGTGGTACGATCTCAGTTCACTGCAAACTCCACCTCCCGGGTTCAAGCAATTCTCCTGCCTTAGCCTCCAGAGTAGGTGGGATTAGAGGCATTCACCACCATGCCCGTTTTTTTTTTTTTTTTTATTATTAGTAGAGACGGGGTTTCACTGTGTTAGAGAGTATGGTCACAATCTCTTGACCTTGTGATCCATCCGCCTCAGTCTCCCAAAGTGCTGGGATTACAGATATGAGCCACTGCGCTTGGCCCAATCTGTCATTTTTATTACTTCGAGTTTTTAAGAAAAGCTGAAATAATGATTGCATCACTACAAATTTCACTATCATTCCCTGTAAACCAAGCATATGGAAATGATGCTTATTAAATGATATCTAACAGAAATCCAAAGTTGAAGATTATGTACAAGGCTAAATAACTATCTAATCTCTTTCACCACCATCTTGACTGGGACAAATATGTGTAAATTGTTTTTTTTGTTTTTTGTTTTTTTTAATTTGGGGGCTATTGAATGAAAATGAGCTAGAAGCATTTTTTTGTTAGGAAAATAGTGGGTTATCATATTAAAGAAAACTTACAAAGAGCTATAATTTTAAGTCCTTTATATGGACATAGGAAACTTGTTTGTTAGAAAACTCATGTAATTTTTATTGTTACCACTAACAGAGTTTTATTGAAAAAATAAAAATTCCCCCAAAACAGAGGTTGTAATGTTTGCTCAACTGATTTCTTAAAAGTCAAATATAGTTAGAACTGTAAATATCTTTGGAAACAGAAACTCTACAGGAATCATGTTAAAACAATCTTGTCATTTGGTGGAATCACAATGCAAGTCATTAACAAATCTGCTTTCCTTTAAAATAACTGTAATTATCACGGTTGTCCTGGTACTTTCTTTAAGCCAACATAAGCAGGTTCTAGATTGTGACAGGATACTTAGATCTCAATCCTATGTAGATTTGTGTCTTTGGGGTCCTTTTACTTAAGCACCTAGAGACCTAGTGTCCTCACCTGTTGGATTGGACACTGTCAGTGTTCTACCCAGATTGTCTTTGATCCTTTACCACTTTTGTGTGCTCTTTTCTGCCCTCAGTGTTCTTTAATTTCTAACAACCTGCATCTATGCCTATCTTTATGAGATACGATACAATTTGTAAAAATATGAACACCCAAAAAGTGCGTGGTAATTTATGCAACCCTGATGTGGCCCTCAGCCAAAGACTACTCCATGCAGAAAAGTAAAGATTCAGCCTCCTCATTCTAGGTGAAATAGACTCCAAGGTGTGATTTACGCTCTGGACCCCCACTTCATGACCAAGTTGAGGCTTGGAATTTTGCCTGAGAGCACAACGTTTCTTGGCTGCTTCTTTGTTCTATCTCCCCCGTTTCCTTACCAATTTTCCCTGAGAGCACTTGCTTCACACAGCCCTTGCTGCAAATTCTCATCTAAGTTATTATTTTTTTTTCTAGAGAACCCAACCTAAGGCACCTATAAAATAGGATGCTGGGCTGTGGTCCCCTTCTTCTTTAATATTTTATAATTCCAAATGTAGGTGTACATAAGACAGAACATATTAGTATGCTCTATTCTTGCTAGTGAACAAAGAGCAGTGACAGCAACACCTTCTAATCAACTTGATTTCTATGTCATACAGATGAAGCTGCAATTGCACTCGTACTTACTATAATATTCATAAAATTTAAAAGGGCATGCTGTTTTGGTAGGCTGTCTGTTTGTATGAAACTTTTATTTGGATTCTTTTGAAATTAGAGGAGAAAGAAATTGGTTTGTAATTACCCAAGGTTGGTGCTAAATTATCTGAGGTTGAAGGAAAACAGATTTTCTATGTAGTTTTCACATATCGGTTATGAGGAAAAAAGAAAATAATGATGAGCATATGTGGGTAGCTTTTTTGTTTTCTATTGTTTTGAGTTGTGATGTTTCTGTTTCTTTAAAGAAGAGAACTGTAACAATTTACTATCTGAGAAAAGTGTCAATTGACAAGAACACAAAGGCACAGTAGGTGTGTGCACTCATACAGTTACCATCTAAATGAAATGTGGAAACATAAAGTCAGATTGTAGTTGAACTGCATAAATGAGAGCAGCTTCTTAGAAGTGAGTGGTGATATTTAGCCATCTGAGGCAGTGGTCTCCAGTATTTTTGGCACCAGGGACTGGTTTCATGGAAGAAAATTTTTCCACAGGGGTCAGTGGTGGCTGGTGGTGATGGTTTCAAGATGATTCATGGGCTTCAAGGGCATTACATTTATTGTCCGCTTTATTTCTATTATTACTACATTCTCACCATAATGTAGAATTAGTGGGAGCCCTGAACTTTTTTCCTGCAACTAGACGATTCCATCTGGGGGTGATGGTAGACGGTGACAGATCATCAGGCATTTGACTTGTGATTTGCATAAGTAGTGTGCAGCATAGATCCTTCACATGCATAATTCACAATAGGGTTTGTGCTCCTATGAGAATCTAATGCGGCTGCTGATTGGATAGGAGGCAGTACTCAGGCAGTAATGCTTGTTCATTGCTGCTCATCTCCTACCGGGCAGTCTATTTTCTAACAGGCCACAGACTGCTTACCAGTCCATGACCCAGGGCTTGGGGACCCTGATCTAAGATATATATGCTCACAGTGTATATGAACATATTTATGATCCTGATGCTCAGAAATGAAAGAAGAAAAATAAAACAATAATTTAAACACCATGCATTTACTTAATATAGGATGAGTGTAGACCATTCTCCTAACAGTTTTCAAAGAATTCTTTTCTCAGATTTGTCTGACAATTCTGAATATTCAAATAAATAATTATGATGATCTGGATAACTATAATGCACATAGTTTCGATTTATTTAGTTCTTACCGTCAGGCACCTTATAAAGCCCTTTACCCCTATTATCTAATACCATTCTTTCAACAATCTTATGAAGTAGGTATTATTTATCTCATTTTGGTTTAGAGAGTTAAATTCATTTATTCAATATATATATATATTTTTTTTTGTTGAGCTTCAACTATATAAATATTATGCTAGTCCTTGGTAATCAATGCTAAAGAATACAGATATGGCCCTTGTTCTCATGGGACTTACAGGGCAGTAGCTACAGTTGTCCTCACCTGAGGAATAGTGGCTTTGGAATTTAAACCAGATCCATCATTTGCTAAAGCTCATGAACTTAAACATTATATTTTGAGCAAAATGATAATTGAAATTCTACAATGGGCCACAAATGTATTTCTATCTAATGAATCCATGATAGAAATAACCATTTATGAGTTTAAGATTATCTATTATTTTCCTCTTGAATCAAAGTGCAATTGAAATAGTAGATAAGAATATTAGTTGGCCAATCATGAGGTCAGGAGATCGAGACCATCCTGGCTAACACCATGAAACCTTGTCTCTACTAAAAATACAAAAAATTAGCCAGGTGTGGTGGCGGGTTCCTGTAGTCCCAGCTGTTCGGGAGGCTGAGGTAGGAGAATGGCGTGAACCTGGGAGGCAGAGTTTGCAGTGAGCCGAGATCCCACCACTGCACTCCAGCCTGGGTGACAGCATGAGACTCCATCTAAAAAAAAAAAAAAAAAAACTATATATATATGTATATTCGTTGGCCAAGTATGGTAACTCATGCCTGTAATCCCAGCATTTTGGGAGGCCAAGGCTGGCGAATTACCTGAGGTTAGGAGTTTGAGACCATCCTGGCCAACATGGTGATACCCCGTCTCTACTAAAAATACAAAACTCAGCCGGGTATGGTTGTACACACCTGTAATCCCAGCTTCTTGTGAGGCTGAAGCAGGAGAATTACTTGAGCCCAGGAGACAGAGGTTGCAGTGAGCTGAGATCGCACCACTGTTCTCCTGTCTGGCCTAGAGAGCGAGACTCTGTCTCAAAAAAAAAAAAAAAAAAAAAAGATTAGTTAAAGATTGATGCTACCTTGGTCTTTTCAGAATTTAAATATTCTATACAAAGTCCAGGGATTTTCCCAGGGCCTCATAATTAGGAAAATGAACAGAAATGGAAAGCACTATTGATTCTCAGTCTACTGCTTCTTACCAAGGATGGTTGTTGCTCGTGTGCTTAGATAAACTATTTTGTTTTATTTTATTAGATAATGAAACCCATGTACATCATTTTTTCCCCAGACAGAAACTCTGGCCAATTTTTGGATCTCAGTTGCACAACTTTCCATTTCATTGATTTTCTTAGTTTAAATATCTTCTCTTCAAAAACAATTCCCATTTTATTTGTATGATAGTCCTATTACTCTGTTTCTTTCTTTGTAAGTTCATTTACACAGAATAATCACAGTATAGTATGTCACAAAGAGCCTTGGATGCCACAGCATGACACAACAGACTTTGAATTTGGGAGCTATCCTTTATATATTCATATAATTGACCTTGAGACAATTACTTAATCTAGAAGCTTCTTTTCACATTAAAAAGAAATGGAGATAATGAAATATGTATAATCAGTTTTTGTGAATAATTGGTATTTGGTTATATATGTACAGCTTATAATAAAATTAAAGAAGCCAGTTAATTCTAATATCAGAGTACCCAGCATAAAATAAACATTCCATGAATAATGGCAATTATTTATATATGAAATTATGACAAATAATGATTCAGTGTTCCCAGTATCATCGAGGTCAAACATGAGAAAATACTATAGTCAGACTAGGCAAGTTAGAAATCTCAGTGTTTCTGGTTTGTCATAACTTAGCTGAGTTATCAACAATATCAACAATATCGATAATACCAATTATATTGATAATACCAATTATATTGATAATACCAACAATATTGATACCAATTATATTGATAATAATATCAACAATATTGATAATACCTCACACATATTTCCAATAATTTGAGTATTTAAAAAAACATTATTTTGAACTCAGTGATAGAATTGACTTTTAGCTTTTCTGAAGTATTTTGTCTTTATTGATCATTTACATTCCAAAGTAATAAAAACATTTCTTGATTAACACTGCACTTGGAAAAATGTTCTACATTTTTGAACAATATTGAATAATGGGAGAAAAGGCAAACGCTTGGAACTGATTTTAAGTGAACAAGTAAAAAGTAGCTTCTAGAATAGATATATATTTGTCTTCATATATATTTCTAACTGAAATAGAAACAATGTAGTTATTTCTATTCTAGTTATTTTTCTGCATATACTCTGTGTATATTCTAAACATTGTTCCAGGTCAATAATTATGCACTTACATTATCATTCTTTTTGTATTTGTACAAACTTTGTGCACATGAGAAGTTTTGTTACATGTGTATAATGTGTAGTGATCAAATCAGGATATTTAGAGTGTCCATCATCCAAGTACCACACGTTTTTTGTTAAGTATAGTCACCCTACTTTGCCATCAAACATTGCATTATCTTATCTTCATCCAAATTACTATTATTAAAATGACAAAAAAAAAAAAAAAAAACGGATGCTGGTGAGGATGTGGAGAAAAGAGAGCCCTTCCATATAAGTGTGAATTAATTTTGCATAAGCTTTAGAATTATTTTATCATTTTTCAAATAAAATTGCACTGGAATTTATATTATACGTATACAACTTAAAGACTAATTTTTCTGAGATTGCATAATGTAACTTTATTTTATTTTATTTCATTTTATTTTATTTTATTTTTAGAAGGAGTCTCGCTCTGTCACCCAGGCTGGAGTGCAGTGGTGCCATCTCGGCTCACCACAAGCTCCGCTTCCCGGGTCCACGCCATTCTCCTGCCTCAGCCTCCCGAGTAGCTGGGACCACAGGCGCCCGCCACCTCGCCAGGCTATTTTGTTGTATATTTAGTAGAGACAGGGTTTCACCGTGTTCGCCAGGATTGTTCTCGATCTCCTGACCTCCTGATCCGCCCGCCTCGGCCTCCCTGGGATTACAGGAGTGAGCCACAACGCCCGACCTAACATTATTTTTAATAGATGTTTGTTAGTATCTCATCATAATCATGAATACAAGAGATCACGAATAGGAATCATTGCTTGTAGGATAATCATTTCCAAAATGGGATTATTGCTATGATCCAAACCACGTTCTGAAGTTCTCTAAAGATCCCATGGAGTTCTTTGGGAGAATAACACTAACCCTAAGAAGGCAGGAAATTAAAAAGAATGTGTGTGTGTATGTGTTCACATGAACATATCTTCATTCAGATAAGCTCTGCTTTTATCTGCTCTGTTTTGCTTCACACTATATTTTAATTGAAGAAAAGTCTATATAATTGATGAATAGATTGTAGACTAAAGAGAAGTCTTTAGTTATGTACTATAACATTTTATACTTAGTTGACCCTGTTCTGTTCTTTTCATTCTTTTTAAATGAATGACTGAATACATAAATCAAAGATATGGTCAGGATACGCTGGTGGAACATAGTGGAGGGATTAGTAAATGTCTTGATGACCAAATCAAGATCTCCATTCCCCAAAACAAGACCAAATTTGATCAAAGATCAAATTTTAAAAGTAAAATTTAAGGTGAGCTCACAGATGTCTACATTTGGCTTTAAAGTTCCAAAGGCAGAGATTCAGAATTTGAATCTCTTAACCTGCTGTGAAGCAGCAGGGAAGATGCAGCTTAGCAGTAGCACATCTAAAAAAAGATATCAGAAATTTGAGCCAATTAGCAAGTTTCATGTGAATCATTTGTAGGTGGTAATTATCAAAACATCAATTGTGACTTTAGAGTCTATTGTTACACATATATTAAGTGGAATATTTGGTACTAGGCAGATAAATCTGTAGTAAGTTGTTTTGTTCTTTATATAATACCTGAAGTGAGTTATGAACAAATTGGTTTGTTGCAGAGAACAGAAATTAGGTTCTCACAAGAAATAAGGGAGACTCTAAACCTTATTATGTAAGAGCAATTGAGTAAAATAAGGATATTTTGCTCAGAGAAGAAATGATTCAGAGTGAACAAGGCAACTGTTTGTAAATATTCGAAGTGCTGCCTTGGGGCTAGATGGCCCCAAGAATGCAAAAAAGGACAAGGTTTTTGATGCTACAGAGACATGGATTTCAGCACAAAATAAGGAAGTGCGAACAGCCAGAGCTATTTGAACATGAAACAAGCTCTCTCAGGTTGTAATATGTAGCCTGTTGCTGGAACTATTCAAATGGAGGCAGGGGACAGCCACTTCGAGATGGAAACTGTAGGAGAGATTCAAGCAAAAAAAGTAGCTGAATGAGACTATAGTTAATGTCCCCATCTCAACCCAAATTGTGTATTTTTATTACCAAAAGGTTTTTTTTTTTTTTTCCCTGAAAACCTAGTGTAAATTAAAATTGGAGTTTTTTCAAATAGAAACTAAAAATCCGGTTTTAAAGAGGGAGAGTGAAGGAAAGTAATAGTTTCACTGTGTTTTGTTCAAGTCAGATTGAAATGATTAACTGAAGTTGAAATGCACAGAATAGATTGGGGACAAAAGGGAAGGGACAATTAGAAAAGAACAAATACACATCAAATATGTCTTCACAGATGTAAGAGTTCTCATGTGAAGAAGTGTGTTTAGGTTAATTTTGTGATGACTATGAACATTTCAGAAAATCAGATTATACTCAATATAATCACTAAATGAACCTATGATATATTTAACAATAGATTGTTTCATTCAGAAGCACATTTAATGTTTATATAGCTATTATTACTAAAATCAGAATAAATAGATTCTAATTCCTGCTTCCCTTCTACATAGCTGTATGATACGAAATATATCCGTTGCCCTCTCTTGGCCTCAATTTCTTCACATGTGGTGGGAAGCAATTTAAAGTAAGTGACAGCTAATTTTCCTTCCAGTTCTGAAATGCTAAACTCAATGTACAGGTGCAAGTCTGTTTTTGCTAACTCATTCCCCTAAGACCTACTTCTATCTTTTCTTTATTATGTCTAACTCCAATGATGATTATCATCTTGTTTCAGAACCTTACTGTGATTGCCTGCTCAGAAGTCCAGTGAATTTTATATCATCTTGATTTGCGGACCTTTAAACCCCATTAGTCAGTCTAGCAGAACTGTTTTGAAACTTGAAAGTGACTGCTGCTCATTTGTAGTGTCCTTGGGGATCCTTATGTGAAAGACATTCAGGTAAGGTAAGGTACTTTAAAAACATGACTCAAATGCAGTTAATGAATGTTGAAACACCCACACAAAGCCCTTTTGGAAATTGAAATTAAATTCATGGTTTGACATGCCTATGACCTTTGGATATGATGTTTTCTACACTATCTTTTTTGACAGTTGGAGAGAGAGAATGAAGGGAATGAAGCTGACTCTAAACATCACCGAGTTAGGAAGGTTACTGCTAGTAATCTGTTCTATGAGCTACTGTTGTTGGCAACTTCTTGATATATATGACAGAATTAAATATAGTGCACACTCTATAGATGTTTGTTGATTGATTGTATATTGATTTTTATTCTGAAGAGCAATTTAAACTGTCTCATTCACCACCTTCACTTTGTGGCCAAACTTTAGCATAGAATGTACATTGAGGACAGAGGCTAGAGGCAGAGGTAATGTTTAATTGCTATATATTGCATGGATTGTGAAAAATAAAGACTTGAGTAAATAACTGCATTTCTCTGGGTCTTAATTTCATCATATATGAAATGAGAAAATTGTGTTAAATGAATCAAAAAATGCTTTCTGCATCTGAATTTTTATTTACACTCTGTTGATTGGATTGTGCTTTGAGGCTCAGTCCAGAAGGACACACATGGTTTAAAATCAGCTAAACTTTACCAACTTCCCAAAATATAATGTGGCTGTAAACTGAACAATCACATTGTATTTTGGAAAGTTGATGATGCAATTATGGAGACACCACCTAAAGAGTTACGTAAGTTTGATGATTTCAGAATCAAAATCAATGCAGTTTTTACTTTTTTGTTCTTATTTTTTCTTTCTTGTCGTAGGAATAGGATACAAAATTTTTAAATGCTGAATTTGATCTGAAAAGTTTACATCTTTTCTTAAAAAAGGCAATAAATACTTGAAATGAATACTAGCAATTGTACCTTTGTGTTCCCTGTACAAAAATAAACATCAATAACTTTTTTTTTTTTCATAAGCTCTTGGAAGAAATAGCCATTTTGCTGCAGCCTAAAGTAGAAAAAATGCAACATCAATGAAATTTAAAAGTGACATAGCTTCTGCTTGGAATGTTAAGTGTTCATCTTAAATTAGTTGCTGTGGAAAATTTGGCAAAGCCAAAGGCATGCCCTGATTGGGATTTTTAAGACACTTGCATTGTTCCTTGAAGATAACAAAGATAATCAAGAATTATGTGGAGGAAAAAACGAAATCATAAAAGATTTAATTATGCCATAAAAAGGTATTTTAGAGAGATAAAAGTATTTTACAGTATTTTCAGATTGATTAACATTGTGGAAAGACTTTATCACTGTGACCACTCTGAGTTTTGGTGAAATGGTATAGTATAGCAGCTCATATATTAACAGATTGTTGTGGACTTCAAGGTAAATAGTAAAAAAAATTATGTAATATTTCTATCTCCAAAAGGCAAATAATTTTACAAAAAGAACCCATTTAAGAAGTTGCTGTATGATATCCTGTAAATGTAACATTAGACATGATCCTTATATTTTACTGATTTAGTATATGAGGCAGAATATTAATATATGTCAAAATTATTGAATTCTTAACACATAATCTATTGAGGAGATATGGAAAGTTGAAATTCCTAATCAGTCTAACAGACATAGCAGCTCAGAAACTGGCAATCAAGAGGAACAATGATTTGATAGGATGACAAAGAGAGGGTGTGCCTCCTTTGAGTAAGACAGAAGAAATTCTAACGATTATAACTGCAGAACCAGCAGACTTCTCTTTCAGCTTCTCTCAGGTGAAACAGAGCCCACTTAAGGTTCCAGACTTCCTTCTGTTTTTTAATTTTATGCAAATGGTTTGGAACATTGGCAATATTTGAAAACTTAAAATTGTAAGACTGATAAACTTGATTTATAATTTTAGGATTAACCAGGATAACCTTTGAGAGAAGGAGTTGAAAATATACTATTATCTTTATAAAGAAATAGAAATTCATAGCCTCCTTTTATAACCCTTTCCAGAATGAGCTCACCCTCCCTTCATTGTAAATTACCTTTCATTAATAGTTCACAATGTGTAGGCACTAAAAATTTAATTCTCCCACAAACCTTATCCTCTTGTGTATTCTCTATCTCTTTTGGAGACCCCTCAATTCAGTGAGTCACTTAATATAGTTACATTGGAAATATACTTGACTCTTTACTCTTCTACACATCCAATAAAATGCCAAATATATTAGATACTGCCTCTGAAATATTTCTTCAAGAATTACCTTTTCATCATAATCGCTGCTGCTGCAATAATATAGGCTTTAATCATCATTCACCTTGACTATGGCAGCAACTTCCAACAGAACTTTATGTCCTGTCTGTGTCACATTAATATACTAATCCATAATTAGAACAATCTTTCTGGAAATTCAAATATTACCTCATAATTTCACACTTGAACTTCTAGTTGTGCAAAAAATATTTTCGGAATAAAACAGGCATTTATTTTAATGACGTGTAAGGCAGTTCATGATTAGTCTTCTGCCTCTTAACATTCTCTGCTTTAAGTATTGTCTTTCATCAATGTTTAATATTTTGCACTTTCTATCATTTTTCACACTGATTCATAATCCTGTTTGTCTGGCACATGTAATTCTAAGTATCAAAAATGATTGGATAAGGGAATGAAGTTTTCTGATGGGTCAACTAAGTCCCGTGAAAAATAATTACACAAAGCATTTCTGATTTTGTTTTCTTAGTGCACCCAACGTCTTTTGTTCCAAAGACAATATTTTTCTGCATTGGTTGGTAATTCTGAAGGTCTGTTGATGCAACAGCTAAGAAAATCAGACAGAGAATTTAGGATTCTTAAAACCTAAATTTGAGTTTGTTAAGCTAAGAACAGGAGTTTCTAAAACTCTAAAACTCATATTACTAGCCAATTGGTTGAGTAAACTTTTATAGGTATAGGAAGAAATGATAATGTCCTAGAATAGGTATGTGGTATTACGTAGTAGTTAAATACTTGAAGCATGGAGGTGGAAAGCCTTGTGTTATATTTTCAGTCAGCCATTTACAACATAGGTGACCTGAACAGTTATTTGACTGAAGATTGTGTGTGTGTGTGAGAGAGCGAGAGAGAGAAAGAGAGAGAGAGAGAATGCAAGAGGGATAGAGATAGAGAGAGAGATTACATTTATAAATGTGCCTGGCATATATAAGTATATGGTAAGTATTATTATTGTTACTATTACTGAAGAAAGAGAAAAATGTGTTTTGTGTGTCCATGAATGAGATTGGGATGATGCCATAGAAAATTTAATTTTGGCTATCTGTAAAAGAAAATACTAAATTTTCAGTGTTGTGAACAAATTCCTTTTACTGCAAATGAGAAATAATAATTCTTTGCCTCTCATATTTGTGGCTCTTTTTCTTGTGTATCTGCATTATGTTTGATTTTAAGAGGAATAGAGAGATGTATATTATGAAATAAGAAAGACTGAAATGAATTGTGAAAAAACCTTTTTACACAGTGAAAAAGATGCAAACGACAGTCTGTCATTAATTGTCTGTACACCCCCGTATGTTATGTAGTAGCAAGACTGAAAATTCAAGGTTGCCTGGGTACAAATGAAACCTAAGGAAAGTCATGTAGCATGTTTTTCTCAGAATACATTTTATTTCAAGTAACCCTGTAATGTGTGTAGGTGTGTATTTGTGTCCTTACTTTTCCTTCTTTTCCTTTGAATGCTCAGAGATTTATACACATGCATACAGTCTGTGACCCTTGTAAGTCACGGGAGTGTATTGCTGTCTCAAATCAGCATTACACATTCTGCTACTTTCTGAGGAGGTACCTTTGTGCCATAGAACTGAAAGTCAGCAGATCATTTGCTAAATCCAGGATTATCAAAGATGTGTCCCATAGCCCATATTTTTGGCAAGGGTTTGTTTGTTGTGCTTAAGAAGCTGTAGCAGAGCAGTAGAGCTGAAAGATGGTGCTAGATTTAGTGATAAGGTTTTGTCTTTTAGCCTTAGTTTTAAGAGCAGCCATTGCCAATTTTTTAATAGAAGAACAACAACTTGATCTGTAAAAATGGAATCATCAGGATATACTTATCACTGGCAGAACTATCCACCTGGTTGTACAATCTGGTCTGCAATCCACATCATTGTTCTTGCCAGAAATATACATACCAGACTCTCCTACAATGCTTCAGCCAATCAGTCACAAAATCTAGTTAGTTACATTTCCTGATATTTTTCAAATACAGCCATTATAATTTTAACAACTCTTTTGATGTATACCTTATATCATAAAATTCACTCATTTAACTGTAAAAATTACCTTTAGTAAATTGTTGAGATGTGCAACTGCCACCATAATCCAGTTTTATAAGATTTTCATCACCCTGATAGCATCCTATATGCCCATTTCCACACCCATCCCCCAGGAAACCACTAATGTAATTTGTCTCTATATATTTGCCTTTATTCAATATCTCATATAAATTGAATTATACAATATGTGGTCTTGGTGTATTGCTCTTTTCACTTAGCATAATGCTTTGGAGGTTCATAAGTTATATTAGGTTGTAGAATGTATTAGTACTTCATTCCTTTTCATTGTTGAATAGTTTTCTACTGTGTGAACATACCACATTTTGTTCCTTCATTTATCAGTAGGTGGACATTTGAGTCATTTCCACTTTTTTTGTTATTACGAGTAATGCTAGCTTCCTGTGCAAGAGTTTGTGTAGACATATATTTTTATTTTTATTGGAAAGTTACTTAAGAGTGGAATTGCTAGGATGTATGTTCATCCACATTGATTCTTGACCCATTTTCAATTCATTCTCATAACCAAAAAAAAATGGTTTTTTGTTCAAGTGAGATCTTTGTTCAAGCCTCTCAATGTTTATTCATATTCTGTCTTAACATCTAGAAACCCATACAAAACATATAGAGAGAAACTGCTGGATCTTAAATCAGTCTCATTCTTGTTCTCTTCTCTCTAGCAATATTGGCTTTTTAGTAGCAAAAGAGGTTAGATCTTATTGTGCTGCAGTGATCTTCAGACATACCCCCCCGCCTTATGCTTGGCAGCCTGCAGTGTTATTTCCACTACATTCAGGTGACTAGTTTGAGATCTCAATTTCCTCACAGAAGCTATCCTTGAGCCTCCAGACTTTTAATATTTCATTTATACGCACATCCATTGCTCTAATTTTACTATCATTTCTTACTATTGATATCTATTAATTACATGACAAAATATTGTTTAAAATGTATTTACCAGTAAATGACAAATTCTGTGAAGCCAGTGATCATCTTATCATGGCCATCACTATGTCTTCTGTTACTACACTCAATAAATGTTTTCTAAACAAATGAGTGGACTCCAGGAGCAATTGATGATTGACTGGATGATATAGCACAAACTCAGGATCATCTTTAGATATTATAAATGTTAGGGGGAAATAGGGTGTCAGTCTTCACTAGATCGTAGGGAAGAGAAGTAACTGTAAAGGGCCAAGAAAATAAAGAAAATAGTTCAAAAAGAGAAAAAAAAATGTTATTACTTAATAACATTCATGCAAATCAGTCTTCTTTTCCTTCTCCCTTTCTCTCACTTTTTTTTAACTGAGAATAAATGTAACTCTGTATTACATGCTCCCCCGCTTCCCTGAATAATTTACTTTATTGAGAAATATGGTAGTGTGGGGGCCTGATTTAAATTCTGAATTATCATATACAATAAATAGCCACAGAGGTTGGTAGAAAACATATTATGGAGTTTGCTATGCATTAATGCATAGTGAAAAGAATAAATTTTGAAATAAGATGTAGAGAAAGAAAATCAGTATGGAACAACATTCTAGGATGCTTGATGATGAGAAAGTGATGACTAATGCTATCCAAGAGATATCTAGTTTTTGCAGGGATTGCAACAGTCAAATTCAAAGCAGGGAAGGGCAGTTGATAAAAATGATTTTTTTTAACGTCAGAATGCTTTCAACGTAAAGTGATTACAAGCTCAAAATTTGTTCTTAAAAGTTCTGTCTCTGAAAGTAATGCTGTAATATTATGGCATTAGCCCACAGTAAATTCCAAGGATGGGTATGATTTTTAAAGTATCTTAACATATAGCTGAAATCACTGTGTTTTTTAAATACGATAGAACTTTTTATATAGACATGTCATTGATTTAGAAGAGGGCTCTAATTTTATGTAGAGTTGGCAAACTTTTTTTGACTTTAATGAGCAGACAGAAGTGAACCAAGAGTGTGAAGAATGAAACCAAGAGATAGAGTCACAAGTATCAGTTTAAATAATGACTACAATATCAGGAGCTGACTGATGGTAGAAACTGAAATTACAGCTATGCATTGAAAAACTAATTAAAGTTCCATGAAACTGTGACAAAGGAGTGTTTGGCTTTAGAGAAAGAACAGAAACAAATTCCTCAAATATAAAGGGAACTGAACAAAAGATGTTCCGAAGAGGGTAACTCCTCCAGGCAGTTGGACAGGGCACAGTAAAGACCCATTTACAGAAAGTCTATGACTGAGAAGCTTTCAGATGTAGGGTGAGCTCCACATTCAATCAAGGAGTCACAAAAGGAACATTAGTCTTCTCAAGTTTTACTGAAAACATGTAGGCCTAGAACTAAATAACTCACTAGAGCATCTAGCTTCTGCTACTATAGCACCCAACATTTGTGCTACCTTAGCCCTAATCATAGTTCCGCTGCCCATGTTACTTTTTATACAGCTATCGCACAATATCGCCAGTCCCTTAAAAGAGCAGAAACTGCAGTTTTTACATCTAGGCCCTTAGCACCTAGCACAGTTGCCTATCCCATAGTAGACACTCAATGAATCACATGAATGAACAGATGGATAATTGGATGCATAAATGTGTGAATATATTTATAGTTGCAGTTGATCAATAGAGATGACTTTGTTCGGCTTTCTAGCTGATATCATATATTGAGAGGTAATAAGAAAAAGTAAAAGCTCGAGTCTAATATTTTACTATCTGCTGCCACAACTTAAAAATAATGATGTATTATCAGACTCTTATGCACTCTGTGAGGTTGCAGTAAGTCTTAAATGATTTGTAGTGTTTACAATAGGCTAATTTTCAAATATTTTGGGTACATATTTTCTTGTATAAAGACTATTTGCTGGCAAATATATTTCTCAAACTAATGTAATGTTCTTGTGTAGTCTACTGTGCCTAATTTAAAAAGTGGAAGATGGAGTGGAATTTTCTGGCAGGAAGTTGAGTTATAATACATATTAATGAAGGCAAAGTGTATGACATATCAATTTAGGTCTCATTGGATCAAAGCATCACTTTTATAAACATTCAGTGTCCTCATCCTGCTATTCCTTGTCCTAATAGTCTCAGTACTGAGATTGGAAATGGGGCGTTCTTTCTGTGCTAATGTTGGCAAATAATGTTCATTGCTATCAATACACCATCTATGTAGAAAGATGTAGGGTGTATAGGGATGGCATTTCACAGCTTTTACTTAAAAGGTTATAAAACTGCAAACTGTCTCTGGATGTCTCTGCTTCAGATAGTGACATCGTTAAAGAAATCACTCCCTTAAACCCCCAAGAGGCCCCTTTCCTTTGAAAATATGGAAATCATCAGTGATGAGAAAAGGAAAGGAGAAAATAAAATTCAAAAGTATCTTTCAGTGTTTTAAGTCCTTTTTGACAGATTTAGCACTCCCTTTGATTTTGTGGTGTGGATTAATAGCCATAGGAGACATGTTAAAAAAATCCGCAGTACATTTTTATTTGATTTTCAAATTAACATATTGCATTACTTTTTATCTCCCTTTATTTCAAGGAACACAAGAACTTAAAGGATTTTGTCTCTGTGTCTTTCTTTGCTCTATCAGCATCAACTTGGAAGTACACACTATGGAAACTGGCATATCAAGTAGTGTAAAGCACTACAGTGCTAGATATTGCCTCTGGCACAGAATGTACAGTACTAATAATACCTCATTTATCCTACTATTGCCCATAGAAAACCTGTAAGTGCTAAGCATAATTCATTTTGTCTGCACTAGCTCTCTAATCCTTTAACATTAGTGTTTCCAAGGCATTCATTGTTGGCAATTGTCACCTAAGCGGGAGGCTTTTCAAAGTTCTAGGTGCCAGGGAGTTAAAGTGGTATGGAATTATTAAATCATTGAAATTCCTATGTGAAGAGATGCTTGGGTAAATAAATCCTTTTGCTTATGCAGATCTGGTTCATCATGTATTCTTGGGAAGTCTGTCATCATTAAAAATGTAGAAGCAACTTTGCCAAGCATGTAATGCTTTGTTTGTCTTTTTGGCAAATTCAGTATCAGAGTTAGAAAAGTTTTAACTTCATGGAAATTTGTTAAAGTAAAATAGAGACAAGGTAAGCACGTTTAAGTGCTATGGGAAGTTTGCCTTTGCCACTCACTAGTATAGATTTGGACCAGTGGTTTTGGGTTTTTTACATTTTTAAGTCTTGGAAACATTTATTCAACTGAAATATTTGGAATGAGTCCAATATGTAAAGTGCACACTAGGGGATTTTCTCTGCTTGAAATTCATGTGAGTAGCCTGAAGCCCTGCATACTTGGCCCTCCTTCTTGTCTTTCAGTTCTGCTTCCAAAACACCCACATTACCCTCTTGAATATTCCATAGGGTACAATTCATAAAACATTGTCCTAGACCATAACTACCTAAAGAAAAATTGGCTTGAATAACAGTGTCAAAAATCACCTAATGGAGACCAAGTTAGCAATCACAAATTTATTTAGTTGTTCACTTATTTAATTAAGTTTACAAATATACATATTGTCATACTTTTATGTCAGGCATAAACAGAATTTCTCCTTTCAACATGAATTAAACAAAGGAAATACTGTCAATACAATAACTGCCTTCAGGTCTCTGCCATTTATATGGAAAGCCCTAGTGCTTTTACTAGGCTAGGATTTAGGACTCTAAACTGTGTGTTAATGGTTGAGTTTCTAACCCAATAGAGACATTAAAAAGACAGAATTCAGGGCAGGGCGCAGTGGCTCATGCCTGTAATCCCAGCACTTTTGGAAGCCAAGAGGGGCGGATCGTGAGATCAAGAGAGGCAGACCATCCTGACCAACACGGTGAAACCCCGTTTCTACTAAAAATACAAAAATTAGCTGGGCATGGTGTTGCACACCTATAGTCCTGGCTACTCAGGAGGCTGAGGCAGGAGAATGGCTTGAACCCGGGAGATGGAGGTTGAAGTGAGCCCAGATTAAAAAAAAAAAAAGAGAGAGAGAGAGAGAGACAGAATTCAAAAGTTCAAGCTAGGAGTAAACTAAATAGAAAGTCTAAAAAAAAAGTCCCAACGGAGAAGAGGATGTTAATATAAGACTATAGAATAAGGAGTTTTGGAAAGAAAGAATGGAGCATCTAGGTTCAGAAGAGATATGAGAGTGCTTTTACAAAAGGGACATTTCTGGAGTTACTTTAGCAATCAGAGCCTCTAATAGGGAAATGACCTAACTAGATGCAGATATTTAGTATGTTATGGAACACTCAATATATGGGGTTTTTTTGTTTTGTTTTTTCTTTGTTTGTGTTTGTTTGTTTGTTGAGATGGAGGCTCACTCTGTAGCACAGGCTGGAGTTCAGTGGTGCGATCTCGGCTCACTGCAAGCTGTGCGTCCAGGGTTCAAGCCATTCTCCTGCCTCAGTCTCCCGAGTAGCTGGGACTACAGGTGCCCGCCACCAAGCCCGGCTAATTTTTTGTATTTTTAGTAGAGATGGGGTTTCACCGTGTTAGCCAGGATGGTCTTGATCTTCTGACCTCATGATTCGTCCTCCTCGGTCTCCCAAAGTGCTGGGATTACAGGCATGAGCCACCGCACCCTGGCAACACTCAATATATGTTTATTAATTTTGTAAATAAATAAGATATTTGCTATTACAAACATATTGTAGAAAGTATTGAGGGAAAAGAAAAGGAAACATAAAGGGAAGGGCACTGACCAGTTTAGGAAAGTATTTAAGAACATCTAGGCCGGACGCAGTGGCTCACGCCTGTAATCCCAACACCTGGGAAGGCTGAGGTGGACAGATCACTTGAGGTCAGGAGTTCAAGACCAGCCTGGCCAACATGGTGAAACCCCGTTTATACAAAAAATACAAAACTAGCTGGGTGAGGTGGCAGGCACCTATAATCCAAGCTACTCCAGAGGCCAAGGCAGGAGAATAGCTTGAACCTGGAAGGCGGAGATTGCAGTGAGCTGAGATCATGCCACTGCACTCCAGGCTGGGCGACAGACCCAGACTCTGTCCCAAAAAACAAACAAACAAACAAACCTCTAAAGAATGATAGATGTGGGTCATGTAGATAGTTGGTACTAAAACATGGACAAACATGCAAACATTTGGGTGCTATTGAGATTCAAAGTAAAACAGGTAAGACTGCAAAGGTATAAAGTTAGATATTTGGGAGTGGCCAGATCATGAAAGGCATTGCCTGTCAGATAATCAATTTAGTTTGTTTTCTAGCCAATGGAGAGCCATTGAAAAATACTGTGCAAGGGATTCACAAAATCAGATTTGTATGCTAGGAAAATGTAACAGAGCAAGGAAGACTAAAGACACATTGATTGATAGAGTGATTCTTACAATTGGCAAAGAGAGATTCACTAAATTATTTCAACCAGGAGCATTCCAACAGAGTAATAGAATTCTTCTTAGACTTCTTGGTAAGATGGTAGACAGGTAACTATGTTTAATTCATATTTCCTGTTGAATGCTCGTAAGAGCAGAGGAAACAATGCAACTGTTAATTCAACAAAGGGAAATGAGTATATACATGTCAATCTTCCAGCCCCAGAATGAAATTTCTGGATGTAATTTTAGTAAAATGCAATTCACTCTTAAAGGCAAAGCAAAGCAGTTAAGTGGGGAAAGGTAATTTTCACCCAACTCTACTTTGTACTTGTAACTCAGAAGATTTGGGGTCTATAGAGAGGGTAAGCATCAACACCTCAAGGTGGATGTGGCTTTCTGAGGCAGCAAAATAATCCAGTTCTCTAATGCCTCCAAACCATGCTTTTGTTTGAATACCTACTTGTACACATAATAGTGAACAAGTTATTAAGCCTTACTTTTTGCTGTAAAATATAGTTAATACCAGTATCTACTATTTGAGGTTGTTGTAAGGATTAAATGAATCGATATAGGTAACACCTTAGAACTGTTATTGGAACACAGTCAGCATTTGTAATGTTCATTTATTATTGTCATTACTTTAGCACACTAATGGGCTACCATTTGCAGAAATGTATTCATCTTTTAAAACGGGAATGATACCTACCTCAAAGAGTCCAGGCATTTAATTAAGCCATGTATGTGGCCTTTTATTGCTAGTATACAGAATGCATTAATTTATGTGTAAATTGTAGAATTAGTGGTAGTAGTAAGGGTAGCAGCAACTGTAATCATGTAATTATAGTTAAGTATTGTGGCATAGTCAAAGCAACTGGATGATGAGCATTAAATTCTGATATAAACTTGATAATAAGAAGCTGCAACAAATAAAAGATGCCACTTGGTGGACCAAAATTTTTCATTCAGTCTTTCTGGCAAAGATAAGGCTATTACACTTTCAAATAATTTTAAAAAATATTTTTTAAAAAGTCAGCAGTGTCAGATGGTAACAGAATAAGAAAATGCCTCATTCTTCTTTCTTGCAATTACACTAAATAAATAAATGCAGACTCTGAATGCAGATTTTGCATATTGACTATGTTTGTAGTCTAAATGTAAGAGTTTAATAACAAATAGTATAGAGAAAACATAGGAAAAGTACGTGTGCCATTCAAACAACAAAGCAAAAATTGACCTTTCTTCATGAAAGAGGAGGAAATGGAAAATATTGTAAGGTTTTTAAAGATTTAACACAATTTAAAGAAAATGTACTCCAGATATAGAAAATAATTAAACTTTTCAGATTTTTCAAAAGCAATTGGACCAAATTTAAAAAGTCATTTGCATCGTATAATTAACAAAAGTCAAAGAACTGTGGACTTCAAGAAGAAAAAGAAAAAAACTATTGAGATGTTGACATAAAATACAAGGTAGCTGAGATGCAGATAGACATGAATAAAAAAGTAAGATAGATAATTAAAGATTGCAAAGAAATTAAACAGAGTTGAAAATCTGACAAACAGTAAGAGCAGAATGAGAGTGCAGAAATTGAAGAACAGTTCATATGTTCTTTCAAAAATACAGTAGAAATGGCCAAAAAGATGAAACGGTGGAATAGTAGCAGATATAAAAGCTTAAAAATTGGTACTTGAACCAATCAGTGTTTGACTAGGCTGAAGAATAAATGAAAGTGAATGATTTAGAAGTAATCAACAAACATATACTCAAACTCAAGAAATAGCCATGGCAAAACCACTACCCAAACCACTTTAAATCCAAGGCCACTCTATTCTGACAGGCCTTATCAAATACAACTGCCCCCACAGGAAGAGATCAAATCTATAATCTCTGGTGTAGCATTACTGTTCTCTTTACTTTCAGTTCTGCCATAGTATTCGAGACATGACTTGGGTTATCCTCTAAATATCCACTTAAAATACTCAGACTTTTCTGCTTTGGTAAGAAGCTTTTGAATGTATCCTCGTTCTTTTTTTTTTTTTTTTTTTTTTGAGAGGGAGTCTGGCTCTGACGCCCAGGCTGGAGTGCAGTGGCCAGATCTCAGCTCACTCGGGTTCACGCCATTCTCCTGCCTCAGCCTCCCGAGTAGCTGGGACTATAGGCGCCCGCCACCTCGCCCGGCTAGTTTTTTTGTATTTTTTAGTAGAGACGGGGTTTCACCGTATTAGCCAGGATGGTCTCGATCTTCTGACCTAGTGATCTGCCCGTCTCGGCCTCCCAAAGTGCTGGGATTACAGGCTTGAGCCACCGCGCCCGGCCGAATGTATCCTCATTCGAATTTATTTTCTTCATACTTTCACGTGGAAATTTACTTGGGTAAATGTTTAAAATAATCCTCTTTGACCAGCTTCGACATTTACATGCTTACAAAGTGTGTTACACCTAGACAAGATCTCAGTGCTAACCATTATGAACTTCAACCCGCGGCACAGATTGGCTATCTGGTACTTTGACTAAGAAAACTGCCTGGTGTACTTTCTGTTCCATCACTCTTTTCTTTCTGTTCTATCACTCTTTTTTTATGACCATCGTCATCATTGTGTCTTAATACTTCACCATTTTGTCGTAATACTTCATACATTGAACAGATAAATCATCTGGGAGATATTGTCAAAATGTAGTTTCTGTTGAGTTTGAGGTGAGGTCTGATGATTTGCCATTTTAGCAGCTTCTTATGTGACAGAGATGACATAAGAACTAGGGATTGCATTGGGGAGTTATACCTGATATAAATGATGAATTGATGGGTGCTGACGAGTTGATGGGTGCAGCACACCAACATGGCACATGTATACATATGTAACCTGCACGTTATGCACATGTACCCTAGAACTTAAAGTATAATAAAAAAAAAAAAAAAGAACTACATTTACATTAGCAAAGTACTGAGGTAACTAGACTAATGATTCGGAACCAGAGATGCATGTTAGAATTACCCAAGGAACATGTTAAACCATTTATCTATAAACCCTATCCCAGACTTTAAATTAAAATGTCTTTGGATAGAGCTCTGGTATTAGCCCTGAAAAAAAAAAAAATATGCAAGCCACTTAAAAAAAATTACACAGGAAAGAGGCTAATCATTAATGCATATTTTCAAAATTCATCTAGTGTCTATTCTCTGTCAAGGGTTTTGAGGGGACTGAGAACCTGCCCTCAGGAAAATTGAAGTCTAGTGAATTGAGCATTTATTGTCATATTGTCTCATATTCAGACTAAAATTTAAGTCATAATTTAGGCAGTTTCTAATAGCATAAACATAATTTAAAAATAATAAAATAGATGACTAGCAAATTAACATTCTTAAAGTAAGGGCTATCAAATAACCCAACTGTCAAACTATGTAAATTTGAAATCAACAACCTTAGTAAAAGTCCTAAATTGGATAACTTGTGTAGGAAATGAATGAATGGCCATGTAAAAGTTTCCATAGCCAGATTTAAAATAAAATAGTAGTTTAAAAGGCTCCAGATTGAGCAAAAATCAATAAACTATAACATATTTAGCATACCTATAATATATGCATTTTAATATATTACACATTGTGGTTTTCTTCACAAAAAGAAAATTTTATTTCCCACACTAATATAGGGTAGAAAAATTTGATGATACTTTGAATAATATTTTTGTGGTATTATTGAGAAATACTGGCAATACATAAAATACTAATAATATGTATCCCTAGATGTTGAATTTATACATAACTGTTCCATTTTTACCATTTTTTAATTCCATGAACTTTCTATGGCCTGTGTTTATTAATAATTAAGATGTTACTAAACTAATATATTTAATAGCATTCTTATTTTATTACAAACTATATGGTAGCAATAATAAAACTATTTTTTTGCAAGTATTTGCTCTTTCCCTTTTGTAAGATTTTACTATCCTGTCCATTGTTTTATAACTTGGGTTTGGAAGAATGACACGTTTTGGTTGAATGATGAAGTTTGGCATTAGGGTGAAGTTTTAAATCTGATGATGTGTTTGAGCTAGCTAGTGCTGTCTCATTCCTGCATGAAACAGGAGCATATTTCAGAGAGGTGATGCTTTTTCAATCTGGACCCTGGAATGAGAAGATGTAAGGAACAGGATTGCAGTCTACCCACAGCCCAGCTGAAGCCGGGCAGATGAGCTTAGTCCAAAATGAACAATGGCTTCACTTGAGTAAGAAGTAAATCTTTTGTTTTTTATGCCACTGAGATATTACAGTTATTTTTTCCCCAAACAAAAACAAATAGGAAGGAAAATATGAATTGATATAAAGCAGATTATTCCAAACATAAATCAGATTATTCAACTTTTTAAATTGTCTTGATGGTTATGCAGATAAAGGAATCAGTAGAGTGGAAAATTAGACAGGAAGATATCAGAGATTAGAGAAGATAGACAGCAGTACTGCTCAGTAGATAGCTTTAGTTAGGATAAAATACCTTAATTTAATAGTCTAATAAAGTAGTCCAAAAGGATCAGAGATGCAAAAGTAAAAATAATAGAATCATACATGCACTAGAAGGGAACATCAGTGAATCCTTTTATATATATATATATATTGTGTGTGTGTGTGTGTGTGTGTGTGTGTATAGGGAAGAACTTTATATGACTTTAAATCAAGAAACCATAAAACAAAAATTTGATAAATTTGACAACATAAAAATGACTTTTGTGTAACACTATAAACAAAATCAAAAGACAAAAACACACTGAAAGAAAATATTTGAATATATATCAGAGATAAAAGGCTAATATCTACAATACATAATATTATCTAATACTTGAGTAAATATAGCTAACCACTTTTGAAAAATGAGCAAGAGACCAAAGAGTTCACAGAACAAGAGGCAAATTTTCATTAAACGTGCAAAACAATGTCCAAATTCATTCAAAATAAATAAAATAATAATAAAAACCTTTCTCACTATAAAATTGACAAAATGTTAAAACTTGGCAGTATGCTTTCTGGCAAATCTGTGGGGAAAGAGAAATTTCATTCATTGTTATAGAAATACAAAATGGTACAATTCTTTTGGGGGAGAATTTGGCAATGCTAACAGATCTTCATATACATTTACCCTTTGACTCAGTAAACTCACTCCTATGAGGTTACCCTGAAATAATATAACTACAACCATATGCAAACAAATATGCAAAAGAAATTCCCTGCAGCATTATTACACCAGTAAATATTAGAAATTCAACATAATGACACACAAGAGATAGTTGAATAGGACCTGGTACATTCTTACGGTGGAGAACCATATAGCTATAGAAACAGAATGAGAAAGAGTCCCATGACCAGATGTAGAGTAATTGCCAGGATATATAATTAAGAGGAAAAAACATAATGTTAATGTCACATTTCTGAAAATAAAAGGACATTATTTTTTTTTTCAAAAAATATAAAGAAAGGATGAATCAAATCACAAACTATTGAAAGTGAATAAATACATTTAGTTAATGTGTGGATGGACCTTTCTGAGTACATCTTGTTTTATATTGGTTAAACTTTTAAACTATATTAATTCACTAAAAATTAAGGTAATTTTACAAGTATTGGAGAAAAGCCTTAAAATAGAACAAACAGGAAGTAATGAACATAAAAACATCTTCCTTGGTTCTAGATTCTCATCTTACCACAATGTCTTGGAATCCTGTGCTAGGTAGAAGACTCCTTCGACCTGGATCCTTGAATGACTCTAGTGAGCAAGGCCCTCTGACAACTAACATTTGTCAAGTACCATGAGTGAGAAATTAAGTCCTATTTAGTTCAACAACTTAGACATTTTGTTTCCACAGCATAACCTAGTCTATGATGACTAATGAAACAAAGTATGAAGAGGCGGTAATGTCACAGCCTTTTAAAATGTATGGGGTACCTGTGATATTTTAATACATGCATATAATGTGCAATTAATAAATTAGGCTCTTTATGGAATATATCGCACAAACATTTGTAATTTATTTGTGTTGAGATCATTTCAGATTTTCTCTTCTAGCTATTTTGAAATATTCAAGAAATTATTGTTAACTCTAGTCATTCTACTGTGCTACAGAACACTGGAACTTTCTAACTATATGTCTGTACCCATTCACCAATGTCTTTTTATAACCCCTCGCCCTCCCCAGCCATGAGTAAGCATCATTCTTCTCTACTTCTATGACATCACATTTTTTAGCTCCCATATATCAGTGAGAACATGCAATATTTTTCTCTCTGTGCCTGACTTATTTCATTTAACATAATGATCACCAGTTCTATTAATATCGCTGCAAATGGCAGGATTTCATTCTTTTTCATGGCTGAGTAATATTCCATTGGGAACATATACCACATTTCTTTATCTATGCCTCTGTTGATGTACACTTAGGTTGATTCCACATCTTGGCTATTGTGAATTGTAAATAGTGCTGCAATAAACATAGTGATGGAGGTATCCCTTTGATATAATGATTTTCTTTCTGTTGGGTAAACACCCAGTAGTGAGATTGCTGGATTGTATGGTAGTTATATTTTTGTTTTTTTTGAGAAGCTTCCATGCTGTTTTGTAAAATGGTTATATTAATTTACATTTCCACTAATAGTGTATAAGAGTTCCTGTTTCTCTGCATCTTTGCCAGTATTTTTTGTTCTTTGTCTTTTTGATAATAGCCATTCTAACTGGGTGAGATGGTATCTCATTGTTTTGATTTGTACTTCTCCCTCTCTCTTTTCTTTTCTTTTTTCTTTTTTTTTTTTTTTTTTTTTTTTTTTTTTTTTTTTTTTTTTTTTTTGAGATGGACTCTTGCTCTGTGTACCAGGCTGGAGTACAGTGGCACGATCTTGGCTCACTGCAACCTCTGCTTCCCAGGTTCAAGCGATTCTCCTGCCTCAGCCTCCCAATTAGCTGAGATTACAGGTATGTGCCACCACACCCAGCTAAAGTTTGTATTTTTAGTAGAGATGAGGTTTCACCATGTTAGCCAGGTTAGTCTTGAACTCCTGACCTCAGGTGATCTGCCTGCCTCGGCCCCCCAAAGTGCTGGGATTACAGGCATGAGCCACTGCACCTGGCCCTTGATTTGTATTTCTGTAATAATTAGTGATGTGGAGCATTTTTAATACATACTTGTTAACCATTAGTATGTTTTCTTTTGAGAAATGTATATTCAGGTAAGTTTCTCACTTTTTAATTGGATTATTTGTGGTGGTGTTGAACTGAGTTTCTTGCATATCCTGGATGTTAGTCCAAAGAGTTTGCAAATATTTTCTCTCATTCCACAGGTTGGTAGGTTGGTTCTTCACTCTGATAATTGTGCAGAAGTTCTTTAGTTTAATATAGTCTCATCATTCTAAACACAGATTATTATCTACTCTTAATTCTTTATTACCTCTTTCAGTACTATAAGAAACACTGAAATGTAGGTGTTACTCAAATTATCATAAATGTATGTGCAGTGTTAGACATTAAAATTGGGATGGGGATGTGTGTGGATGAGCAAAAGCACAATTCAGCACCAGACTGAAGATCATGAGAATCAGAGTCTTTGAGGTGATACAAAGGGGACTCTAGTGTTCACCCAGAAAGCAGGACAACCAAGGACTATTTCTACTTGTTGACTGCCATGCTTAATAGAAATAGAGTGTCCTTTGGAAGCTGAGAGCTCACTGGTGAATTGGTAGAGGATTAGAACAAAAGATAGTAGAGAAAATGGAAGAGGGTGTGCAAATGAAGAAAGAAAATTAATGGGTGACCTAAATGAAAGGAAAAAAAGAAATAAAGCCAATATGAAGCTGGAAACCTATGGGGACATATGACTAGCAGGTGCTTTAATTTCTTTTTCTGGCCACTGTTTTTATTATTTTAAAAAGATTTCAAGGCTTGTTACTTAACTGGATGTATTAAATCCAAGTTATGATATTCTATTTCAGAATTACATCTGTAATATTAAGGCCATTAAATAGTTATGATCATTTACTAACAAATAAATCATTAGGCACTAGGAATTCTTATTAAATTAATCCAAGTGGTCGGTAGCTAGTGAAAACACATTTAGTCGATGTTAAATATTGCATGGCACATTATAAATGGCTGATGCTCCATAACTGGTCCATTTATAGTTTATGGTGCAAATTTTAAAGTCAAGTAAATGGTGTTTTCGGCAGTAGTTCATGTGTTATGACTTGTCAGAGCTGTAAATAATTTGAAGAGCATTTATGTATTTCTAGATTCCATGTACCTCTTGCTTATAAATCTATTTATTAACCCTTATAAAAAATTGATGGTCATATCTTAAAATGAATCATTCCTAAAATTGCTTAACTGTCTGGAATTTTTCTTTAGTAATCCAGTCTCTCATTTTCTTTTCATATCTCAATCAGATATAAATAGAAGAACCTTGCATGCACCCTTTTCTTCTCATTCCCCAATCTAAGTGTCTGTGTCATTATTCACCTTTAAGGCTGAGAAGCTATGGATTCATGTCATCAATTTTCCTTCTGGCACCTTCAATGAATAATTGGTTTTCTTCAGTACCCCCCAGCCATCCCAACTTTACAGCTAGTTTCTCTCTCCTTCTGTCTCTCTTCTTTCTTCTTTAATTTCTCACTGGTTGGATACTCAATAGAGTATTCTTTGAATGTCTTAATATCAGGGGCCTGAGTGGCTAATTTCATCACATTCCTGTGATGGATTTATATCTGAACTTGCTGCCAATTACCACAGAAACCTTACGAAAGAGAGAAATGAAATATAAGAAAGGGGCCACAAATAGTTAAAAAAAGAAAAAAAAAAAAAATATATATATATATATGACAGGACCTTGGAAAAATTGTGAAGGTGTTGATTTGTTTTGGGCATTTCCTTCTGCCTTATTTTGCACCATTTTTCTTATTGAAGCTCAAATCCTCTCACCCTTTCCCCATCTACTAGGACATCCATCAACGAAGTAATACATTTTATTTTCATTTATTCTTCTATTCGTATATTCGTTCGGCACTATTTATTATTTCATTATTAATATTACTTATTCACTTACATAGACCGACATGTTTCTTGAACTGTTTCTGAAGGAATGAAGGTTTATAATTAGATGAAATACAAATTGAAGTAAAATAAAACAAGTGGCTGAGACAATCTAGACAAAAACAACATGGGGAGGAATAAGACAAAGATAAGCGAGCTTATATCGATCCTAATTTCTTTCATATAGTGTGAAATGCATATTCCAGAGCAATGTTTACCCTTAGGATCACAGAGTTGTCATTATTCTCATCTACATTTGGTAAATCTTATAATGCTAACCTGTATAGTTAATGTTACTTCATCCCTCTGAAAAAGTCCTCATGGAAATAAGTTTTGCTGGACTCTTCTTCAGATGTCATTATCATCTCTGTGTATTCCAAATGCACTAATACTCTGGATTTAATGGTTCAATAGAGCAGAGAAGATTGTTCGTAAATCAAGCTGGATTTCAAGGGAATTATCCATATAAACATCCCATTAATCAAATAGATAAGAAAACTTGCTGTCCACACTAAGGGTGGTCTTTGTCAATGGAACGCAGATAGATGCTTTTTTTGTGTGTAGGTGCATTGGGAGTTTCTCCACAGATGAACACTTTTCCTCGAGTAGATCTATTTGGGGGAGATGAAAAATGACTGAATTAGTGCAAGTGAAGTGTGATCTACCTCCAAATTACATTTTGCATTATACATGGTTTGAATTTTCTCCTATTTGAATGTAAAGGTTTCTACTGGATGAGAGGTCAGGCACAGGTAAAGTGGTTTTGCTAAATCAGAAGGGATTTCAAACGACGTGGCTGAGAGGTAAGAAAAGCATTGCAAAGATTTATTGAGAAAAGTGTTTAGTTGATAAACGATAGCATTTATTTGTAATTTGAGGATTTGACCCAAATAACCCTCATTAGCTCAGCTTTTGTGGAGCCAATTGGTTTGATAAATTTATTATTTGACCTCATGCTATTTGTAAAAGAATTTTATAGCACTAAAAATGAGATTTGTTTTAAGACAAATGTGATTATTTCCTTAATTATGCTATTTTGTTTTCTCTATAAAATTATGAACATTATATTTTCATACAGAAGGCTTATAGTTGATAAACCTGGTAAAAAAGTGTTGACTAACAAAAACTCACCCTTTGCACTTGAGGCACATTCTTGTAAGCGTAGGAAATACTGATTTACTTACCCCATAATTGTTTTTTAAGCATGTATCTTGTCACCCACCACCCACTGATCTTAATATCAAGAGCTAAAATATTTACTGAGAACTTCCTGTGTTCCAGGTATTGTGCCATTTGCATGAATTCTCCCTTTAATTTTCACAACACAATAAAGTACATCGTGTTACATTCATCATTTTGAAGATGAGAGAGTAGAACTTGATAATAGTAAATTCCTTGTCTGTGGACATATAATAGTAAGAAGAGGCACTGGAATAAATAGATGCAGTTTGCTTAAGAGATTTTATTTACTCTTAACTATTATTTTGTTACTTTTGTCTTCAGTGCCATTTGAGATGTTATTTTATTTTATTTTATTTTATTTTATTTTATTTATTTATTTATTTATTTATTTGAGAGGGAGTCTCTCTCTGTCGCCCGGGCTGGAGTGCAGTGGCCGGATCTCAGCTCACTGCAAGCTCCGCCTCCCGGGTTCACGCCATTCTCCTGCCTCAGCCTCCCGAGTAGCTGGGACCACAGGTACCTGCCACTTCGGCCGGCTAGATTTTTGTATTTT
Source organism: Piliocolobus tephrosceles (assembly GCF_002776525.5). NCBI lineage: Eukaryota > Metazoa > Chordata > Mammalia > Primates > Cercopithecidae > Piliocolobus > Piliocolobus tephrosceles. Next base: position 25,581,928 of record NC_045444.1, on the reverse strand, counting down.
TTAGTAGAGACGGGGTTTCACCGTGTTAGCCAGGGTGGTCTCGATCTCCTGACCTCGTGATCCGCCCGTCTCGGCCTCCCAAAGTGCTGGGATTACAGGCTTGAGCCACCGCGCCGGGCCTATTTTATTCTTTACTGTTCATGAATAAAGTTACTATTACTTAGTCCAAAAGTGTTAGAAAACAGATGGTCTCAAATATCTGGCTTGATTTGTCAGAAAAGTACCTTAAATATACTTGAGGAAGACATACCTATTTAAAATAGATATCAAACCTAAGTTTCTTTTTAAAAGAGTCTCAAATGTATTTCCTCTTATAAGCTAGTTCTGATCATTGAACACCAAGATTAAATTGTTAGAGTAAGTGCGTTATGATGCCATCATTTGATTCTGTGATGACTGAATATAAGAGCTTCAGTTTATTTGGCAACTGGTAAAACAACACTTTAGAAAATCATTTTTTATTGAAGAATGTCTAATGTTCAATGAGTAGACAACATGAATATATTCAAATGAAATACTCTGTCAACCACTGAGGTATAGTTCTTTATAACCAAAATTACCTTTCATATTTGGGATTATTAGGAAAAGAAGTATCGGATATGTTGGCTTTCAACATATTTGTATGGGCTCTCAGGCAACAGCCATTGAAACAATGAGAAGCACACTGGTTAGGATCTGAGCTCCTCCACTTCTCTTCTAAAAGAAGAACTTTACATTACTTTTTTCTGCCTAAAGAGTATTTGCTAACCCTTTTAGAGTATTGTGTGATGTTATTCACTCTCTTTAACATTGTAAAAATAATAATTTGCCCATTTTTGCATGGTTTATGACAAACATGGTACATATTCTATTTCATTATCAATATTACTTACATATTCTATCATTAGCTATCAGTCTATTTGTAGAAACAGGAACAATACACAACTGGGTGAAAAGCAATTTAAAACTCGGTGGTTGAAAATTATAACAATGGTGTAGTCAACTGGATGATCAATTGATTAAGCAATTTAATTATGAACATGCTCACATGCTGTCCAATAATGCTGTGCGTGCTTACTGTATGAGCACTCGCGAGTTCTGAATTATGTTTAAACACAAAACCTTTAACATAATTACAGTGCTTGTTAATATGAAAAGGGAATGAAATTTGAATTTTTTCCAACCTCAATGGTATAAATTCTCTGAAATAATTCTGAAGTCCACTGGCTGAGAAATGATAACCCAGACAGTGATGGTTTTTATTTGCTGTTATCTGCCTCATTGATTATATTTTTTCATCACTCAAGGGTTGACAAGAAAATTTAATATTTATTTTCATACTCAATTCCCACAATGAGGAAACTGAGGTTCACAAGAACTAAATTCACTTTCCAAAATAAAACACCTCCTAAGTGGCTTTTTTAACGGAAGCAATGGCAACATTATTTACAAGAGTGTAGACAATATATGGAAACAATTTTAACTGAAGAACAACAAAGACAATTTGATCATACTCCTTAGTAAATAAAAATACAAAAATACATTGACTAAATATATCAGTGAAGTTATTGACTTCATTAAAACCTACTTTTTTCAACACTTCAACCTACCATAATATATATATATATATCATATTAAACATAATATATATTTATATCTCATATTAAAGTATTTCTTCACAATTACTACCTTTTGGAAACTTTCCTCAGTGTCTGCTTCCTAAATTAATCTAGCAATTAAAATCTACACAAAAATATATAAAGACCTCATATATTGCTATCTTAAAGCATTTGTTTTTCACTTGCTTATAAGTGCAATCAAATATGTATGTCTAAGTTTGCCATTGTTCTGAAAAAGGGTAAGATTGAGGTTTCATTTCTTCCCATATGCAGAATGTGTGTTAGTAATCAGTGGGTGAAGGTTGAGAAGAGCAACAGAGAGAATTTGGAGTGTAAGATATAATCCCTTCTCTGTGCTGCTCAGAAATTCAGTTGATTTGGAGTATGGGGGCTGGCACTGATTGTCATATAAAGGGAAAAGTAAAGGACAAGACATCAGGAATATGAATGAAAGAGGGAAAACACCTGTCTCCTAAGAACCATGAAGCTCAGAATTATAGAAATGCGTATGTGAGTGTAAGATTCAGCAGCAAAAAAAGGAGGTGAGCTATGAGGAGAAGAAATGTTGTGAAGAGGAGCCCTTCTCCTCCTTGCTCTTAATCCTCACTAGTTGAAAGATATATGAGAGACTGAAAGAGAGCTGGGAAATTGCTGACCTCTACCCAAGTTGTGTGGCCTTTTCTCTTCTTGAGACAGAGAAAATCTAGAAATCCTACTAGGCAGCTCCTTGAATGTGAAGAAAGTGCTATTCAGCTAAAGAACACCTAAGGGCATTAGTTAGTAAAAGTATTGGGGGACAGTCTTTTAGACCAGAGCACTGTCTTTTGAGGTAGGGGGACATGAACATCCAAAGATGGAAATTAGACATGACATGGTGGGAGTCTTCAAAGATATCAGGTAGTAATATTGCTGGTTCTGATTAACTGTGGGGGGGAAAGGAAAGAACACAGTTTGCTTGGTGACCAAGAAGAGACATGTTTTCACCTCCCTCTCCACCAAAACCAGACTTTTGAGCTTTATTTTAAAATCCAATAGACATATTGGTGGGGAAGTAAGTGAAGGAGATTGTAGCATTTGGTTTTCTTTCTAGTGAGGTTGAATTCCTTCTCCTGGATATAGTATCATCGTATAACCAAAGGGAAAGAAGGAAGGAAGGAAGGAAGGAAGGAAGGAAGGAAGGAAGGAAGGAA
>NC_045444.1:25558169-25579130 GCF_002776525.5 Piliocolobus tephrosceles | reverse complement strand
GAAGGAAGGAAGGAAGGAAGGAAGGAAGGAAGGAAGGAAGGAAGGAAGGAAAGAAGGAAGGTCGGTCAAGAACAGCAATTCCATCTCAAATAATTTTAGTTTCAGGAAGTAATGTACAAATATCTTATTAGAATATTCAACAATGCTTCTAAAATAGGACATAACTAATGATATTATACAGAAAGGAGCTGTTATTTTTATTTGGATAATCTTACATTTTTCCCAAAACTATTCATGTATATTTTCAAAATTAATCATGAACCTGTCAAAATAGTTTTAAAAAATGTATTTGTTAAGCATGTTTGCTTTTTCATTTCCAGTGTAGATATGATATTCTTTGCCAGTGAGTACATATTTGGGTATTTTATTTATCACTAATTCTTCATAAGTTTGAATTCTCAGGCTATGTACATTTAAGTTTACAATGATTTACCTGAACCATTCTCATAATTCAGAGTGTAGGAACCAGAACACAGTATTGTATAGCTTTTGTCAGGATATAATTTAAATGACAAATATTAAAGACATGTAATACAGCACCTAGAACCTAACAAATACTCAATAAATGTTTGCTAAGTAACAAAATAAAACAGAATGTATGATTACAGATTCCTGGCCTTCCGCATTCAAGAGAAAAATATGGAAACTGAATGGTTTCCTTAAACAAGAAGACAATTCCAGCATGAAAATGTTGCCTGGATTCTGAATTACTTGACTTTGTAAAGTATTGTTTTATGCATCTTCCACAGCTAACCCCATACCAATTTAATTATTTAAAAGGTAAGACACGTATTTTAAAATATTATAACTGATTAAAATGAATTCATCATGTTTATTCATCACTTTGCCCAACTTCCAACTACCAATTCAGGTGCATTATTTCACAAACACACATTCTACATGTGAGAATAAAGTGAGGCCCAAAGCTTACTTTATTTCTCAGAACAATCATAAATTTAGACATTCACATTCTATTCCATTTATAAGTAAATAAAAAAGAAATGCTTCAATATAACAATATGTGAAGTTCTCACATGTTTTGTACAGATTGATTGCTAGGTTAGTTTAAGAAGCCAATGCTGAGGAAAATTCCAAAAAGGCAGTAATTGTAATAAATATTTTCATTTTATATACATTTACTTGAAGAAAAAGGAAGAATAATGTGTGTGGAGGGGAAGGTTTGCAGTGGAGTCAGTTTTAATAATCTCAAATATTTTACTAGAGTCTCTAATCAATGATGTCTTTTTTTAAAAAAAAAAAAATCTGTATGTATTGATAAGCATGGGGAAATTATCTCTGCAGCTCTTAAAACACCCATAGTTCTGTACTTACTGGATTATACAGTCATTCATTTCTTTAACATATTTGTTTTATGGCTAGCTAACGCTGGTTAGGGGGACCAATCCCAGTGCAATTCAGCCCCGCTCTAGCAATTACTATTCCATAGAATGCCATGGCAATGAATTTGTGGAGTGTGGTCCCTGGTGCCAGGCATTTTTCTAGGTACCGGTGATAGAGCAGTGAGCAGAACAGACAAAACCCCACTCTCTGGACCACGAGTTCTGAATGGAGAGGCATACAATGCATGAGTTAAGTAAATAAAACATATAGTGTGTTAGGGCTACAAAAGTGCTAGGGACAAATCTAAAGCAGAGGGATGTCCTGAGAGTGCAGGAGCTGAGCAGAGATGCTTTAGATATGGTGTGAAAGAGCTCTGAGAGAAGGCATCACTTTAGTAAGGTCGTGAACAAAGAGAGCGAGCCATGCTCCCTCATCTGGAAGAAGAGCACTCTCAGGAGACGGTGGAAGGGCCAATGGAAGGGTCCTAATGTGGAAGTATGTCCAGGATGGAACATCCTAGAAATAGTGAAAAGGCCAATGTAGGCAGAGAAAAACAAGGGTGTATCAGAGACAGTAGAATCAAGTTCAGAGAGGTCAGGGGAGGGAATCAGCTAGGGTCTCGAACTTCCTCAGGACTTGAGCTTATACTCAGGGAGAAAGAAGCATTCTGGGATATTCAAAAAGAAACACAAAAAAGGCCTGATGTATTTTAACAGGGCAACGCTGGCTGTTACGTTGAAAACAGTCTCTAGGGTGACGAAGGCAGAAACGGGAAGAATATTTGGAAGCTTCTGTAATAGTCCAAGACAGAAACAATGAAGACTCTCACCAAGACAGTAGCTGTGGAGTGAAGAGTAGCAGCTGTCCCCAGAATATATCTTGAAATTAGAATCTACTTATGAATTAGATATTCAGTGTCAGAGAAAGAGCACCATCAATAAATAACTGAACAACTGAGAAGTCAAGTTGCCATAAACTGAGATAAGAAAGTGGAAGAAACAGATGAGTTGACTGTAAGGAACACTGTTTTGCACATGTTAAATTTTAGATGCCTATGACATGTCTATGTCGGGTGCTGACAATAGCCACAGAAATTTATCTCTCTTTTGTGGTGATCCTAAGAATTAAACTCAACTTATTAGATTGATAATTGATACTGTTTCATTTTCTTAGGAAAGTTTGCATTCTACAGAAACTTCTGTAACCTGGAATAGTACTTGGCCAAAATTACATTCTTACTACCACTGGGTTTTTCATACAGAATACCCAGAGAGAAATAAAACCCTGGAAAAAGTCAAAGCCTCTTATTGGTAAAATTTACTGCTTTTTCTTCCTTGTGGAAAAATAAAAGCTCGTTAGTGTATTTTAAAAACAAAATGTCTATAGCATAAATTATACATTTTAGCTTTATTTAACTATACCATAAATCAATATATTTGATACTTTAAAATATTAAAATACATTTGCTTCTAATGGTAAAATATTGCTGATTCCTTCCTTCCCAGATCCCTCTACATACACCTACACAAGTTTGCACGTTAATCTATAGGAATTTTAAAAGTGATATTTGATGCTATTACCTCATTAGAAAAAACTTCACATTAGAATTGCTTCTATAGTTAATCCACTTCTAGGACAAGTATTTAGGAGCTTTTAAAATGAGATGGTACAAACTAAAGTTCGAGTCTGAGCTTATGTTACCAAGATAGAATTAGAAATGCCAAGTAAAATAAATATGTGCTGTCTTGACTCTTTCAAATTAGTATATTGTTTAATATTTTATAACACAGATGTCATTGATAAAAAAATGATTTTATTTTTAATATTTTCATTCAACTAATAACTATCAAATGTATAAAGGTTAAATAAGATATATACTCTGATCTCAAAGACATAGTAATGGTCATTAATATTAGACAAAGTGTGATAAATCCCACAGAAAAGCTTTTAAGAGACAAGAGTTTCAGGGGATAGAAAGATCATACCTGAAAGGGAAGATTAAATAAGGACACAGAAAGTTGGAAAGACATATTTTAAAATACAAGTGGACTTTCAACAGGCAGAGATGGAGGTAGGGGAAAAATTAGTTGGAGAAACTATATATTCTAATAATTTAATATTATATATTTATAGCACCTGGATAACTCAAATACTTTGATAAATAAAATGCATCATTCTCCAGATATATTATATGACAGAAATATTTTTTATGCTACTGTCATGGATTGCCCATTTTTTTCTTCACTGTATGTGTTCAATAAAATATTCATCTGCATTATTATTGGTGAAAACATAGCATCTTTAAAGCAAACATACAATTAAAATTATACACTAAACTTATCCTGAGGACTAGCACTAGTAGTTATGGTTTTATCTGAAAGTAATGCCTACTTGATTTTCATCTACACGCGACAGGCAGCCCCATCCATCATCCCCTCTATCTGGCATTCGTGGCTTTAAGTAATCCCCTGCCCTTGGAGCTGCTGGTCGGCTTGTAATGAATAGAATGTAGCAAAAGTGTTGGGATGTTACTTCTGAGAATAGCTCCTATAAAGGTTGCAGTCTCTATTATGGACACTTTCTCACTGGCTCACTCTGAGAGACTCTAACCACTATTTTGTGAGCAGCCCTATGAAAGAAATACATGACAAGGAACAAACAGTTGTTTCTGAACAAGATCAGCAAGGACCTGAGGCCTGTGGTAGCAACATGAATGAGCTTGGAAGAGAATTCTCCCCAAGTTGAGCCTTGAGAGGATAATCTCCCCAGCTGACACCTTACTGAAGCCTGTGAGAAAGCCCGAGCCAGCTGTACCCAGAATCCTCCTCCATGGAACTTGGGGGAAAATAAATATTGGTCTGTGCTAAGCTGCTACATTTTGGGTTAAATTTTACATAGCAATCGATAAGTAAAACAGTATAATTTTCTCTAATAGCACAGGATTTATTTACTTTTTACTCTTTTTTTTTTTTTATACGGAGAATCACTCTGTCGCCCAGGCTGGAGCACAGTGGTGCAATCCCAGCTCACTGCAACCTCTGCCTCCCAGGTTCAAGCGATTCTCCTGCCTTAGCCTCTGGAGTAGCTGGGATTACAGGGGCGTGCCACAATGCACAGCTAATTTTGTATATTTAGTAGAGATGGAGTTCCAACATGTTAGCCAGGCTAGTCTCGAATTCCCGACCTCAGGTGATCCACCCACCTCGGCCTCCCAAAGTGCTGGGATTACAGGCATGAGTCACTGCGCCCAGCCTAGCACAGGACTTTTAAACCAACATTGTAACTTTATCTTATGCCTTGGCCCAGTAATCAATTTATAGGCTACAGGTCCCTGAAATATTTTCTTTCTGAATAAGATTTTCCTTCTAATTTAGACATACACATAATCATACCAAAAATTATAAAGAACAAATGGAAAGCCACCCATCACTCACAGATAATATTTGTTAGTTATTACATAAAACTTGGTGGAGTGCCAAGATGGCTGACTGGAAGCAGCCAGTGTAGGCTGCTCTCATGGAGAGGAGATAGAGTGGTGAGTAAACAATGACTCTTCGGCTCTATTGTCCAGGTGGAAATGTTGGGATTAATTAAGGAAGCAAGGCAACCCATGGGGAACAGAGAAGAGCAAAACAAGATACGTGTTCACATGGGATTGGTGCGGAGCCAGTAGGGAGGATCCCACTGTGGGGAAACAGTAAGTGAGAGCTCCAGGGCACCCACACTTTCCCCATGGACCTTTGCAACCTTGGGCTCAGGAGATCCTCCACGATGCTCCTCCACCAGGGACCGCAGACGGACATGGAGAGCTACATGAAGTCTGGGGTGAGCCACCATTCAAGCATAGGTGGGGTCCTGGGGCTTTGGACCCATGGGCCACCCTAGCACCAGTGGCTGCTGTAGCTCTGAAAACAGGGAAGGCCAGGCTCCCTTGCAAAACCCCAGGATAGGGGCTATATCCATGGGGCTGAGGAGCAGACAGACTGCAAACCTCACTTCCACTGCACTTTGCCAGACAGGGCCCCTTGGCCTGGGACCCTAGCTTTGTCAACCCAGCCCCACCTGACCTGTCTAACAGGTAGCAGCCCTGCCCTTCCCTGGGACAGAGCTCCCAGCAGTAGCAGGCAGGGCACCATTGTTGCTGCTCCATAGTTCCCACCCCTGCAGCCGTCATGCTTGGAAGCAAAAAGATTAAGTACTAACACAGACCTCCAGCACAGTGCAACTGCTTTATGGAAGAGTGGCCAGGCAGTTTTCCATGCAGGTCTCAGCTCCTGCTACTCCTTACTAGACAAGGCCTCCCCAGCTGGAACCCCAGACGCTGATAACCCCAGTCCCTGAGAACCTCAACAGGGCTCTCAGGCCAGTAGCAGTTCTGCAGCCCTGTACTTCCTTGGAATGGAGCTCCCAGCAGTAGCAGGCAAGCCACCATTTTTGCTGGTCCACAATTCCCACCCCTGCTGCCCTCGACCTCGAGAGAGAGCAAAGAGATTGGGGACTGACACGAGTCTCCAGCTGTGAAGAAGCCTCACAGAAAAACTCTCAGACTATTTTCCACATTGATGCCTGCCACTGTTACTCCTCACTGGGCAGGACTTCTCAACCTGGGCCCCCATTACAACCACGCTGCACCCACCTGAACATTTCAGTAGGTGGCAACTCTGAGTTTCTCTGGCGAGGAAATTCTATAGACAACGCATAGCCCTTCTCTCATTGCAGCTGCAGTGGTACTGCCCTTACTGCCCTCCAGCTGGGGAAGGAATAAAGGACCTGGTCATATTGCTGGCATATTCAGCATGTCACAGCCACCATTTGAGGAGGAGCCCAGTCTCTGTTCCCTGTGAGCCCCAAACCCCTTCTGGTCAGTAAGCAGATCCCCAGGCTGGGAGTGCAGAGCAGCCGCCCCACCTGCAACTGAGCATTCCCACTGGTAGTGGCCCTGTTTCCCTGGGGTGGAGCTCCCAGAGGTAACTGACAGCTCCTTTGCCACTGCCAATGTGGCTATTCTGCTCTTGCTGCCCTCTAACTGAAGAAAGAACAAAGAGCCGGAGGACTTTAGTCACACCTCCAGCACATGATAGTCACCGTATGAAGAGGAGCACAGTCTTTCTGTGAACCCCTGATTCTCTGCTCTTCATCAAGCAGGGCCCACAGCTCAGGCCCACAACACCACTGCCCTATCCCTGCCTGAACGTTCCCATTGGAGCAACTCTGTATTTCTCTGGAGTGGAGCTCCAAGAGGCAACTGAAAGCTCCTCTGTCACTTCCAGCACAGTGATACTGCCCTTGCTGCCCTGTACCTATGGAAGGAAAAAAGAACCCGAGTGCTTTCCTCACACCTCCAGCACACCAAAGCTGCCCTAAGGAGAAGAGCCCAATGTGTCTTCCCTGTGAGCCTCTGGCAACCCCTGCTCATTATCAGACAGGGGCCCCTGGCTTGAGCCCACAGTGCAGCTGTCCCGCCACAGGTTAATCACTCTGAGCTCTGTGTTTCTGAGATGGAGCTACAAGAGACAAGTCAAAGGCCTTCTGCCATTACCATTGCTAAGGTATTTGCCCCTGCGGCTCCCAAGCCGGGGAGGGAACATAAAGCCTGAGCTCACCTTAGGGCTGTGGTGCACAGCCCAGCAGTGGCAAGCCCAGTTCTGTAGTCAGCACTCAAGTGGAAGAAGAGCCCATACTCTCATAGCACTGAGACAGAGCACGGCCGCAAACAGGAAATACAGAGTAGTCGCATGACTGAGCAAAAGCCTACCTACTGGCCATTATGTTTAAGCACCATCTACTGGATCACAGTCCAAACTTTAACACCAAAAATACTTTGCTAACATACCCTCACCCCATGAGACCAAAAACAAGAGTTCAACTACAAATAAAGACCTTGCACAAAGGCTTGGCCCTTTGAAAACATCCAGAAACAAAGTCAACGGACTATACTCAAATTGTGCTACAGTTTAAGGAACATCGACCCACCACAGATGAGAAAGAACTAGCACAAGAATTCTGGCAACTTAAAAAGTCAGAGTGTCTTCTTTCCTCCAAAGGATTACACTGGTTCCTTAGCAATTGTTCTCAACCAAACTTAAATGGTTGAAATTACAGAAATAGAATTCAGAATATGCTTGGGAATGAAGGCTATTAAGATTCAGGAAATTGTTGAAACCGAATCAAGGATTACAATACAAAAATACAGGAGCTGAAAGACAAAATGCCCCATCTTAATATAAAACAAAATCAATAGGACAGAACTGAAAAATACACAACAAGAATTTTATAATTCAATTGCAAGTATTAACAGTAGACTAGACCAAGCTTAGTTAAGAAACTCAGAGATCAACAACTGGTTCTCTGCATTAACTCACTCAGACAAAAATAAAGGAAAAATAATTTTAGAAAAACAATGAACAAAACCTCGGAGAAATATGTGATTATGTAAAGAAACCAAATCTATTACTGATTTGCATCCCTGAAAAAGAAGAAGAGAACAAGTAACTTGGAACACATATTTGAGGATAACATCCACGAAAATTTCCCCAACCTCATTATAGAGGCCAACATTCAAATTCAGAAATTGCAGAGAATCTCTGCCAGATTTTATACAAGATGGCAATCCTTATAACACATAGTCATCAGATTCTCTAAGGTTGACATGAAGGAAAAAATATTGGCTGGGCTTGCTGGCTCATGCCTATAATCCCAACACTTTGAGAGGTCAAGGGAGGCAGATCTCGTGAGTCCACGAGTTCAGGACCAGCCTGGGCAATGTAGGGAAACCCCATCTCTACAAAAATTAGGCAAGTATAGTGGCATACACCTGTCGTCCCAGCTACTCAGGAGGCTGAGGAGGGAGGATCACTTGAGTCTCAGAGTTTGAGGCTTCAGTGAGCCATGAGCATACCACTGTACTCCAACCTGGGTAACAGAGTGAAACCCTGCCTCAAAAACCAAAACAAAACAAAAAAGAAAGAAAAGAAAAGAAAAAAGTAGCAAGAGAGAAAGAGCAGCTCACCTACAAAAGGAAAACTTATCAGGCTAACAGTGGACCTTTCAGCAGAAACCCTACAAGTTGGAAGAGATAAGGGGTCTAAGTTCAGCATTCTTAAAAAAAAAAACTCTAACAAAGAATTTTATATCCAGCCACACTAAGCTTCATAAGTGAAGTAGAAATAAGATCTTTTTTAGACAAGCACATGCTAAGGGAAATTTTTACCATTAGACCTGCCTTAGGTCTAGTGAGATCTTTCAGGGAGTGCTAAACATGGAAATGAAAGACTATTACCAGCCCCAGCAAAAACACACTTACATAGACCATTGACACTATAAAGCAACTACACGATCAAGCCTGCATAACCAGCTAACAACATGATGAAAAGATAAAATTTGCACATATCAGTACAAACCTTGAATGCAAATCGGCTAGATTCCTCAATTAAATGGCCCAGAGTGGCAAGTTGGATAAAGAAGCAAGACCAAACTCTACACTGTCTTCAAGAGTCCTATCTCACATGCAATGACACCCATAGGCTCAAAGTAAAGGGATGGAGAAAAATCAGCCAAGTAAATGGAAAACATAAAAAGGCAGAAACATTCTAATTTCAGACAAAACAGACTTTAAACCAACAATAATGAAAAAGACAAAGACATTACATAATGGTAAAGGGCTCAACTCAACAAGAAAACTTGACTACCCTAAATATATATGCACCAACACAGGAGCACACAGATTAATAAAACAGATTCTTAGAGACCTGTGAAGAGATGAGATAACCATATAATGATAGTGGGAAACTTCAACACCCCACTGACGGTATTAGACAGATCATCAAAACAGAAAACTAACAAAGATATTCAGGAACTGAACTTGACACTTGAACAAATGCACCTAACAGACATATACAAAACTCTCCATCCAAAAACAATAGAATATACATTCTTCTCCTCTGCACATGGCACACTTGCTGAAATCAGTCACACAATTGTTCATAAAACAATTATCAGGAAATTTAAAAGACAAAATCATACCAATCATACTGTCAGAACCAGCATGATAAAAATAGAAATCAATACCAAGAAGATTTATCAAAAACATACAATCACACAGAAATTAAACAATCTGCTCTTGAATGACTTTTGAGTAAAGAATGAAATTAAGGCAAAAATAAAAACATTCTTTGAAACTAATGAGGACAGAGATAAAACATACCAGAACCTCTGGGACACAGTGAAAGTAGTGTTAAGAGAAAAGTTAATAGTGCTAAACATCCACATCAAAAAGTTAGAAAGGTCTCAAATTAAGAGCCTAATCATCACATTTTGAGGGAATAGAAAAACAAGGGCAAACCAACCCCAAAGCTAACAGAAGACAAGAAATAACAAAGATCAGAGCTAAACTGAAGGAAACTGAGATGTGAAAAGCCATGTAAGGTATCAATGAAACTAGAAGTTGGTCCTTTGAAAGAATAAGTAAGATAGATAGACTACCAGCTAGACTAATAAAGGAAAAAAAAAAAAAAAAAGGGAGAAGACTCTAACTGACACAATCAGAAATGACAAAGGTATGTTACTGCTGACTTCACAGAAATACAAAGAACCATCAGAGGTTATTATGAATACCTATATGCATACAAACTGGGGAACCTAGAAGAAATGGACCCATTCCTATGAGAAAAAAAAAAAAAAAAAAAAATCCCAAGACTGAATCAGGAAGAAATTCAAACCCTGAACAGACTAATAATGAGTTCTGAATGGAATCAGTCACAAAAGCCCAAACCAGATGGATTCCAACCGAATTCTACCAGATGTAAAGAAGAGCTGGTACCATTCCTGCTGAAACCTTTCCAAAATATTGAGGAGAATGGGCTCCATCCTATCTTATTCTATGAGGCCAAAATCATTCTGATACCAAAACACAACAAAAAGACACAACAAAAGAGAACACTTCAAGCCAATATCCTTCAGGATCATAGATACAAAAATCCTCAACAAAATACTAGCAAACCAAACTGAGCCACATATGAAGAAGGTGATCCACCATAATCAAGTAGGGTTATCCCAGAGGGATGCAAGTTTGGTTTAGTGTATGTGAATCAATGCAAATGAGTTATCACATAAACAGAACTATCTTAACTGAGTGCCAAATCAAGAATGCTGTTCTATTCACTATAGTTACAAAAAATAAATGAATAAAATACCTAGCAATACAGCTAACCAGGGAGGTGAAAGATCTCTACAATGAGAATTACAAAACACACTTCAAAGAGATTAGAGATGACATGAACAAATGGAAAAACATTCCATGCTCACAGATTGGAAGAAACAATATTGCTAAAATGTCCATATCACCCAAAACAATCTCCAGATGCAATGCTATTCCTATGTATCTACCAATGACATTCTTCATATAATTAGAATAAAACTATTCTAAAATTCATATGGAACCAAAAAAGAGCCCGAATAGCCAATGCAATGCAATCCTAAGCAAAAAGAGCAAAGCTGGAGGCAACATATTACCTGACTTCAAACTATACTACAAGGTTACGGCAATCAAAACAACATGTTACTGGTACAAAATTAATGCACATGGAACAGAATAGAGAGCCCAGAAATAAAGACACACACTAACAACCATTTGATATTTGGCAAAAACAAGCAGTGAGGAAAGGACTTCCCTATTCAAGAAATGGTGCTAGGATAACTGAGTAGCCATACTCAGAGGAATGAAACTGGACCCCTTCTTTATACCATATACAAAAATCTGCTCAAGATAGATTAAAGACTTAAATGTAAAACCTGAAAATATAGAAACCTTGGAAGACAACATAGGCAATATTAATACCATTCCGGACATAGACTCCAGCAAAGATTTTATGACAAAGAAGAGAAAAGCAATTACAACAAAAACAAAAATTGGTAAGTGGGACCTCATTAAACTAAAGAGCTTCTGTAGAGAAAAGAAAACTATCAACAGAGTGATATGGTCTGGATCTGTGTCCCCAAACAAATATCACGCTGAATATAATCCTCAATGCTGTAGGTGAGGCCTGCTGGGAGGTGACTGGATCACAGAGGTGGTTTCTCATGAATGATTTAGCACCATCCGTTTTGGTGTTCTTGTCATGATAATGAGTTACCATGAGATCCAGTTTTTCAAAGGTGTTTAGCACCTCCCCCGCCTTACCTAACTTCTGCTCCAACCATGGGAGATGTGCCTACTTTTTGTTCATCTTCCCCCATGATTGTAAGTTTCCTGATGTCTCCCCAGCAGCAGAAGCTGCTATGATTCCTTTATAGCCTGCAGAACCATGAGGAACAAATTAAATCTCTTTTCTTCATAAATTGTCCTGTCTCCAATTTTTTATAGCAACATGAAAATAGACTAATACAGAGAGTTAATAGCCAACCCACAGAATAGGAGAAAACACTTAAAGACTATGCATCTGACAAAGGTCTACTATTCAGCATCTATAAGGAACTTAAACAAATTTATAAGCAAGCAACAATGCCATTAAAAAGTTGGCAAAGGACATGAACAGACACTTTTCAAAAGAAGATTTATTTGCGGCCGACAAAAAATAGAAAAATGTTCAATCACTAGAGAAAGGCAAATCTATACCACAATAATCTACCATCTCACACAACTCAATGTGGCTACTCTCAATAAATCAAAATATAACAGATGCTGGCCAGCTTGAGGAGAAAAGAGAATACTTATACATTAGTGGTGGCAATGTGAATCAGTTCAGCCACTGTGGAAAACAGTTTGATAATTTCTCAAAGAATTTGACGAAAAATTATCATTCAGTCCAGAAATCTCATTATTGAGTATATACCCAAAGGAATATAAATCATTCTACAAAAAGACACATGCATTCACATGTTCATTGCAGTATTACTCACAATAGCAAAGATACGGAGTCAATTTAGATGCCCAAAAATGGTAGACTGGGTAAAGAAAATGTGGTACATATACATCATGAAATACTATGCAACCATAAAAAGGAATGAGGACATGTCCTCCTCAACAACGTGAATGGAGCCAAAGGCAATTATCCTAAGCTAACTAATGCAGGAACAGAAAACCAAATACCACATTGTCTCAGTTACAAGTGGGAACTAAGCATTAAGTACAGATGGACACAAGAAATGGCATAATAGACACTGGGACCTACTTGAGGGCAGAGGGTTCGGGGAGGGCGAGGGTGACAGAACTACCTATCAGGTTCTATGTTTATTAACTGGGAGGTGAAATAATCCATATACCAAACACCTGCATTACACAATGGATCTATATAACCAGTCTGCACATGTGTTCCTGAAATAAAAATAAAAATTTTAAAATTTTAAAATTAAAAAAAACTCTCAGATATCCAATGCTTATGTGTAGACATTTATAGATCTGTGTGTGTACATGTAACTATGTATGTTTGTGTATGAATGTGTGTCTACATATATGCTTAACCTATTAGCCACAAATTCTTGTAATTTTATTTCCTCTTTAAATGTATTGTCTTTTTTCACTTTACTTATATTTTGACTTTTTTTGAATTTAGACACTGCAGCAATCACTCCTTAGCAGCAGTTTCACTTTCTCTGTTTTCATTACTCAAAGGCAACAACAGTCTGAAAATACTACGTGAGTATTGTACAATATAGTATTAAAGAGAGAGAACATGCATAACTTAATTATAGTTACAATTATTCTATTTTATTGTTAATGTCATTAATGTCTTACTGTGCTTAATTTAAAAATTAAAATTTATCATTGGTATGTATATACAAATATAAGAAAAATTATAGTACTCTATATATAATATTCAGGACTATACATAGTTTCAGGCACCACATGGGGGTCTTGGAACATACCCCCTGCAAATAAGGAGGGATACGGTACATTTTATTGTGAACGATTTGACTTATTGCATAGTGACTTTAAATTTTTCACAACATCATAGTGAAAGCTGTTTTATTAACATAATTTATCAGCATGAGAGTTTTGACCTGCTCTGTTTGTGACCTCCGCTGGTTTACCCCACCTTAGGCAACTTGGTGATTCCCTGCTCTCAGGAGATTACCATATTGATGCTGAACTTAGTGTAGACACCCAATTTGCATAGTGCACTGTAGCCCAGAATTCCTGGACTCAAACAATCCTCCTACCTCAGCTTCCCGAGCAGTTTGGACTTCAGGCACACACCACCGCATCCAGCAAATATAATTTGTCAACTGATGAAATAGAAAAATGGAAAGCTTCAAATGAAGGGACAAAAGTTGCATTGTTTGTTTAATAAGGTATTATAAGGTGTTTGTTTAATAAGGTATTAGAAGGTGATATCCCCATAACTATCACTCACATCAGGAGATAAAACATTGCTAGCCACACCAGAACCTCTTCATTTACCCCATTTCAATGTTCAACCCTTCCTAAACTTCAAAGTAACTACTGCTACTTGGAATTTCATAGTAATCACTTATTTGCCTTTTCAAATAATTTTATCCTTATGTGCATCCATAAACACTATATTTTATTCTTATTAAGAGTAAACTAAAATAACTGTAAGAACAAATAAAATATAAAATAAAGACACAATTCATTATGGCAATCTTCCTTTTCTAATTATGGGCATGGATGTTATGCTTGAAAATTGTCTTCTTACTTTGGTCATATATATATGACCATATATATATGTATGCATATATATATATATATATAGTATTGTTATTATTACCTTGAGTTGTAGATGATCTTAGGAATGAAACACCAGTTTTTATTGATTGTTTTTCAGTGTTAACTAAGTTTTAAATTGACAATGTCAAGAACAAGACAGAAACTGAAAGTCAGTGTGTGGATCTGTCACAGCCAGTGGCATAAAATAATGTTACTCTTTATACATTGTTAAAATATGAAAAATCAAACCCAAATGCATAATAGAATAAATGTGAGGAAAATAGGCATGAACAGATGTGTCCAAGGCATACCAAGATGTTTGATAATTCTAATTATAAAAGATAGGTGAAATATAATGTGTTTAGTTTTAGAAAAGAAATTCAATTGAGCAAGAGAAAGCAAGTAAATATCCTTGCAGAAGAGTTAAGTCTGCTTTATAAGGATTTTAAGTTAAAAACTGATACAATTGAATAACATAAAGTGTACATTTTTCTGTGTCAAGTTCTAAAGAATAAAGGAGAACAAACACTTCCTGATTAAGATTTTCTGAGAGAAAACAAAGCAGAATAGGCATGAACTATTTTCCTGGTATTACTCTAAAACCTAATAGGACAATGGCTATCCTATGGAGAAAAGGGAATCCTTGTACATTGTTGGTGGGATGGCAAATTGGTAAAGTCTTTTGGAAAACATGGATGTTTCTCAAAAAATTAAGATTAGAACTACCCATGATCTATCAATTCATCTTCTGCATAAATATCGAAAATAATTGAAAGTAGAACCTTGAAGAAATGGCGGCACTCCCATGTCCACTGCATTAATCTTCACAATAGCCATGATGTGGATCCACTTAAGTGTCAGTGAATGGCTAGATGGATAAAGAAATAGTGACGCACGCAAACACACATACCAATGCATACACACACATATAATGGAAAATTGCTTAGCATTATAAAAGAAAAAACATCCTCCTATTTGAAACAACATGGATGAACCTGGAGGACATTATGATAAGTGAAATAAGCCAGATGCAGAAGGAGAAATACTGAATGATTGCACTTTGATGAGTTATCTATAATAGTAAAACTCACAGAAGCAGAAACACAATAGTGGTGACCAGAGGTTGGGGGCATGGGGAGATGTTAGTCAAAATGTACAAAGTTCTGGTTATGTAGGATAAGCACATTATAGAGATCTAATGTATAGCATGGGGGTTATACTTAATAATACTGTGTTGCTACCTCATTATATTATGCTTCATTTTATTGTACTTTGCGGATATTGCATGTTTTGCTAATTAAAGGTTTGTAACAGCCCTGCATTATGCAAGTCTATGGGCAATATTTTTTCAAGAACATAAGCTTCATGTCTTTTTGTCACATTTTGGTGGTTGTCATAATATTTCAAACTTTTTCATTTTTATCATATCTGCTATGGTGATCTGTCATCAGTAATCTTTGATGTTATTATTGTAATTGTTTTGGGGTGCCTCAAACCACACCCACATATGATGACAAGCTTAATAAATACATGTTGTGTGTTTTCTAACTGTTCCTCTCACCAACCACTCATCTCTCTGCTTCTGAGTCCTCCCTATTCCCTGAGACAAAGCAATATGAACATTAGGCCAGTTCAGAACCCTGCAATGGCCTCTAAGTTTTCAAGAGAAAGGAAGAGTTATATATCTCTCACTTTAAATCAAAAGCTATTATAAAAATCATTATGGTTAGTGTGGAAGACATATCAAAAGCCAAGGTAGGCCAAAAGGTAAGCCTCTTGTGCCAACACACACACACACACGCACACACACACTCTCTCTCACAGTAACTATGTGAAAAGATGAATATATTAATTAGCTTAACTTTAGAAATCTGTTCACTGTATAGATTTATATCAAAACCTCATGCTGTACACGTTAAACATACAAAATTTTAATTTTTTGAACAAGCTAATAGTGAAATGGATTTTCTCAAAACTGTAATTATGTAAATCAGTGTTTGTGTGACTCTGTATTTACTCTGAAAAAGAGAAGTAAAGAGATCGTGTAAAAAATTAAGTATACTATTTAGTTATGATGATTCTACATCATTTCACCAGTAGCCAGAAATAAGATAAAATACTTGGGTTTTTAAAAAATAATGGAAAATGCATGAAACTGCTATCTAGTGCTGATAAAAATATAACAACTTACACGACTATCAGTTAACACACACTTACTTGTGCCAGGTACCGTGCTAAGCACCTTACTAACATTATGTTATTAAATCCTAAGAGGAATCAATGAGGCAGCGTATAAAACTGAGAAACTTCAAAAGGATGGCTGCTTTACTTAGGAAATCAGTGAAAAGCAGCACGATGATGTATTCTAAAAATGAGAACAATAGCTGTAATCAAAAAATTAATTCAATAATGCTTCTTTAACCCTTTCCAGTAAATAGGAAGTGAGTTATCCTACTTATTTAGGATAGCAAAGGTTCCATGAAAACCAGGACTCTAAATAAATTTTGGAAACAACTTGTGGAGCTTGAGGGTGGAGGAATATATTGCCAGTGACAAATGAGAGCAATAGAGTTGAGATAAAATTAATGAGGACGGGCTTGCTTCAGGCCCTTTTCTGTCCTGCAATTCCTTTTCACCAGGTGTCATTATGACCTATCCCAAAGATAACATAATCTTATCAAAAAATCTACTCATTTCCTATTTCCATGGATACACAGACTACCAACGTCTTTTAAGTTACTAGTCTGAAACTCCACAAAAACCTTTCATTAATGCTGATGCTGAAATTTTGAAAAGATAGCAGAGAGATTGACTTTAAGCTATTAAATAATTTGGTTTAGCTTCACTGAAGCAAAAATATAAAAGCTCTAAAGTTCCATGTGCGTTTGTTCACTTCCGTCTTGACTTTGTACAGAAATATGATAGAAACTGTTTAGAAATTATTGTGCCCAGGGAACATTAGTTGACCTACAAAAGTTACTTCCAGTACTTTGTAACTTTTGATTCCTAAGATTTGACAAGTATGTGGCTGAATTTATTAACAAACTCAGAAAATATTTATTAGCACCTACTTAGAGCCATGGAGTGTGTTGGTGCTGCAGGGCAGGGAACTGCAATGTATACTGCAACTTCAGTGGCAATATGCCCTTCTGGAAATCATGTCAGTGTTTAGTGTCACTGATCAGAAATGGTAAGAAAAATATTACTTCTGGGTAGCCCTTGAAATGAATGTAGTATGATAGAAGTTTTAGTTTGAAGAGATTTTTTTTTTTCCTCTGGGTCATTCAGTTTCTCCAGAGCAAAAATCTTCCATCTTTTACTTGGATCTATTGGGGTGAGGATTGTGATTTGCCTGAATGGCAATCTTCCTTTAAGGTACTGAGGGTCAGTGAGGAGGTTACTGGGAGTCTACAGTTACTAATGAATATTTTCATAAAAATCTCTCTTTATTTCAATCCCTACCTCCCCCCTTCTTTCCCTTGTGCTTGGCGATCTCAAACCTCTGCTTCATTTGCTTTACAGAGTAAAACATCTGTCTTCCACAGCACTGAGGAGGAGGAACAGTGACCTCTTTCTTGAAGGTTCTGGAAGGCTGAATACTCTCTAGTTAGGCACTAATCTAGAGAGTGACAATTACATTTCCAAAAGAATAGTTTCAGCACAGAGAGAATTGCATTGAACTCCTGGCATATAAAGCTCAAGTGTCAGGGCTTCCTGTACCATAGCCTCTAGTCACTGTAGCATCCTCTCTTCACTTGGGTTCAATCAGAACCTAAAGTTGGCTGGGTGCGGTGGCTCATGCCTGTAATCCCAGCACTTCGGGAGTTCAAGGCAGGCAGTTTGCTTGAGCCCAGGGGTTTGAGACCAACCTGGGCACACATAGTGAGACCCCATGCCCACAAAAACCCACCAAATTAGCCAATCATAATGGTGCACACCTGAAGTCCCAGCTACTTTGGAGGTTAGTGTGGAGGATCACTTGAGCTCATGAGATCCAGGCTGCAGTGAACTGAGATCACATGACTGCACTCCAGCCTGGGTGATAGAATAAGACTCTGTGTCAAAAAAAAAAGAAAGAAAGAGAAAGAGAAAGAAAAGAAAAGAAAAGAAAAGAAAAGAGAAGAAAAGAAAAGAAAATGGGAAGTCTTGCTAGTTGTGTACTAAAATATAGACAGTTACATCCAAAATCCAAAAATCAGTATAACAGATGCATAGGTAGGTACAAAATCTTAAATGCATAACCCATTAATTTATACAGCACTAGTAAAAGGCATTATATCATTTTCCAAAAACTCCAGAATATATCTTTCCTGTGGTCCTACTTCCCCAGAGATAACCACTACTTTGACTTTTATTGGCCATTGGCACTTTCTATTTTTATGAAATGCCCGTGCAAGTCTTTTTGCCTTTTATTTATTATGTTGTTGTTCTTTTCCGTATTGGTTTGCAGAAGTTATTTATATATATTCTGCACAGTATATTTTTAGATATATGTATTGTAAGTATCATCTTTCAGTATTTTACTTCCCTATTCACTCTTTGATATGATTTGGAATTGCGTCCTTGCCCAAATCTCATGTCCAGTCGTAATCCCCAGTGTTGGAGGAGGAACCTGGTGGGTGATTGGATCAATGGGGTGGATCTAGTGATAGTCAGTGAGTTCTCATGAGATCTAGTTGTTTAAAAGTGTGTAGTACCTCCCCCTTCTCTTTCTTCCTCCTGCCCCAGCCATGTAAGACATACCTCCTTTCCCTTCTGCCGTAGTTGTAAGTTTCCTAAAGCCTCCTTAGTTGTAAGTTTCCTAAAGCCTCCTCAGCCATACCCCCTGTACAGCCTGCAGAACCATGAGCCAATTAAACATTTTTTCTTTATAAATTACCCAGTCTCAGAAATTTCTTTATAGTAGTGCAAGAATGGACTAATGTACTCTTGTAATAGTATTTTTAATGAATACTTTTAATGAAGTCCTTAATTTATGTTATGCCAAAATATAAATATTTTCCTTAAATTTTTGTATCCTTTATTTTTATTTTTAT
Source organism: Piliocolobus tephrosceles (assembly GCF_002776525.5). Classification (NCBI taxonomy): domain Eukaryota; kingdom Metazoa; phylum Chordata; class Mammalia; order Primates; family Cercopithecidae; genus Piliocolobus; species Piliocolobus tephrosceles. The sequence goes on along the minus strand of NC_045444.1, from coordinate 25,560,089 downwards.
TTTTTTATTTTTTTATTTTTTTTGCTTATGGAACGGTTATGAAGGTATTTTCACAAGTTTCTTCTGGAAGTTTCATTGTTTCAGTTTACATTCGGAGGACATTTACATGTTATGAATACTCTCTCAATCCACGGACAAGGTATATTTCTTCATTAATGTGACTACATTTTCTTTCTTTATTTATCAATGAATACTTGTTTTTTTCTACATCTTGGTCATTATGAATAATGCTACAAGAAACATGAGAGTGTAGATATCTATTCCAGATCTTGACTTCAATTATTTTAAATATATATGGATAAGTGAAATTTCTGAGTTATATGGTATAGTTTTAATTTTTTGAGGAGACTGCATACTGTTTTTCATAGATACTGTACCATTGTAGATTTCCACTAACAGTGTGTAAGTCTTCCAATTTTTCCGCATTCCTGCTGGCACTTATCCTTTTTTAAAAAATTGTGTAGCTATCCTGTCAGGTGCAAAGTGATATGTAATTAGTTTTGATTTACATTTCTCTAATAATTGATGATGTTGGGCATCCTGTCATATGCCATCTGGTCATTGCAAATCATATATCTGATAATAGGTTAATTTCCAAAATATATTAGAAACTGTTATAACCCAATAGCAAATAATAATAATAATAATAACAATAATAACTTGATTAAAAAGAGGGCAAAGAACTTGAACAGACATTTTTTTCAAAGAAGATACACAAATGGACTTCTTTTTTTCTCAGCAATGTTTGCAGGTTTCAGAATAGAGGGGTTTTAGTTATTGGTTAGAATTATTTCTCAGTATTTGACTTTGGTGCTATTATAAGCTATATATTTAAAAATCAAGTTCTGATTGTTTATTGCTAGTTTATGGAAGTACAATAGATTTGTTTATTTCCCTTTTTGTTTATATATAATAATTTTCAAGTTATATATGTATATTTATTTATATATTTATATTATATATGTGTGTGCGTGTATATATATATGAACATATATGAATGTTGCATAGAACATGTAATAATCAAGTCAGGTTATTTGAAGTATCCATCAATTTGAGTGTTTATCATTTTTATGTGATGCTATCATTTAAAATCCTTTCTTCTAGTTACTTAGAAATATACACAGTATTTTTGCTAAATTGAATCACCCTAGTCTGCTATCAAACATTAGAAAAATATTTCTTCTAGTTAACTGTATGTTTGTATCCATAATAAACCTCTCTTTATCCCCCTCCCCAGCCTTGCCCAGACTCAGGTATCTGGTATTCTATTCCCTATGTTCATGAGGTTAAGATTTTTAGTTTCTACCTATGAGTGAGTATGTATGGTATTTGTCTTTCTGTGCCTGAGTTATTTCACTTAACATAATAATCTCCAGTTTCATCTACATTGCTGCAAATGACATCATGATTTCATTCTTTTATATAGCTGAATAGTATTCCATTGTGCGTGTGTGTGCATACCATATTTTCATTATTCATTCATCCATTGATAGGCTTTCTGTTTTCCCCATTCATTTATAATGCCAGCTGTGGGTCATTGAATATGGCTTTTATTATGTTGAGGTATGTTCCTTCTATCCCCAGTTTTTTAGGGTTTTTATAGTAAGGAGATTTTGAAATTAATCAAATGCTTATTCAGCATCAATTAAAATTATCACATGGTTTTTGTCCTTCATTTTGTTAATATATCACATTGACTGATTTGCATATGTTGAATCATCCTTGCATCCCAGGGATAAAGCTTATTTGATCACGATGAATGATCTTTTTAATGTGTTGTTGCTTTTGATTTGCTAGTATTTTGTTGAGGATTATTACATCAATGTTAATCAGTGATATTGGCTTGTAGTTTCCTTCCTTCCTTCCTTCCTTTCTTCCTTCCTTCCTTCCTTCCTTCCTTCCTTCCTTCCTTCCTTCCTT
>NC_045444.1:25531049-25558159 GCF_002776525.5 Piliocolobus tephrosceles | reverse complement strand
TTCCTTCCTTCCTTCCTTCCTTCCTTCCTTCCTTCCTTCCTTCCTTCTTTCATGTGTCTTTGTCTGGATTTGGTATCAGAGTAATATTGTCCTTGTAGAATAAGTTTGATTTTGAAAGTATTCCTTCCTCCTCTATCTTTTGGTGTACTCTGAATAGTATTTATTCTTTTTTTAATGTATGGTAGAATCTACTGTGAAGCCATAAGGTCCCAGGGTTTTCTTTAGTGGGACACTTTATTACAGCTTTAATATTGTTACTTGCTATTGGTCTGCTGAAGTCTTGGATTTCTTCATGATTCAATCTTTGTGTATGGTATGTGTCCAGGAATTTATCCATTTCCTCTAGATTTTTTAATTCATTGGATAGAGTTGCTTATAATAACTACTAATGATCCTTTGAGTTTCTGCAGTATTGGTTGTAATGTCTCCTTTTTCATCTCTGATTTATTTGTTTTGGTCTCTCCCTTTTTTTCTTCATTAATCTGGCTAAAGGTTGTGTGAACTTTGTTTATCTTTAAAAAAACACATTATGTTTTATTGATCTTTTGTATTGTTTACTTCATTTCACAGCCATTTATTTCTACTCTGATCTTTATGATTTATTCTACTAATTTTGTGTTTAGTTTGATCTTGCTTATCTAGTTCTTCAAAATTCATCATTAGGTTATTTATGTGAAGTTTTTCTCCTTTTTCATGTGGGCACCTATAGCTATACATATTCCTATTAGTACTGCTTCCACTGGATCCCTTAGGTTTTGGTATTTTATGTTTCCATTGTCATTTGTTTCAAGAAACTTTTCAGTTTCCTTCTTAATTACTTTGTTGTCCCACTGGTAATTGAGGAGCACATTATTTAATTTCCATGTGCTTGTATAATTTCCAAAATTCCTGTTGTTATTTGTTTCTGGTTTTATTACACTGTGGTGAAGGAGGATGTTTCATATTATTTCAATTTTTTTGAAATATAATTTTTAAAAATAAATTTTTTTTTCAAAACTTGTTTTGTGGTCTAATATATGGTCTATCCTTGAGCATGATCCATGTGCTAAGGAAGATAATGTGTATTCTATAGCTGTTGAATAAAATTACCTGTAAATATCTTTGGTACATTTGTTCAATAGTGAAGATTGAGTTTGATATTTCTTTGTTGACTTGCTGTCTGGAAGATCTGTCCAATGACAACATGGGGTGTTTAAGTCTCCAACTATTATTTTATTGAGTCTCTCTCTCTCTCTCCCTCCCCCCCTCGCCCCACCCCCGCCCCTGGTTCTCACTCTACTATCTTCTCTTACATAGCTGGGTGCTCCAGTGTTGGGAGCATATATATTTACAATCTTTATATCCTCTTGCTGAATTGACTCCTTTATTATTGAATAATGATCTTTGTCTCATCTTACAGTTTTTGTCTTAAAAAATCCATTTTTTTTCTGATATAAATATAGCTATTCTTGCTCTTCTTTTGGTTTCCATTAGCATGGAATATCTTCTTCCATCCCTTTATTTTTGGTGTATGTGTATCTTCATTGGTGAAGTGTTTCTTGTAAGCAACCTATCATTGGATCTTGTGTTTTTATTCATTCAGCCACTCCATGTCTTTTGACTGGGGAGTTTAGTGCCTCTACATTCAATATTATTATTGATAAGTAAAGACTTACTCTTGCCATTTTGTAATTTGTTTTCTGGTTGTTTTGCAGTTTTCTCGTCCTTTTTTCCTTTCTTCCTATCTTCATTTTAATAAAGGTGATGTTCTCTGGTGTTACAATTTAACATCTTGCTTTTTATTTTATGTGTATTCATTGTATGTTTCTTTGTATTTGAGGTTACCATGAAGCTTGCAAATACTATCCTATAGCTCATTATTTTCAACTAATAACAGCTTAACATTGTTTACATAAACAAACAAGCAAAAATAAAAAAATAAAAAGTCTAAACTTTAACTTCCTCCCTGATTTTTAAGTTTTTGTTGTTTCTCTTTATATTTTGCTGTACTGTCTGTCTCTTGAAAATTTGTTGTAGTTATTGTTTTTGATTGGTTCATCATTTAGTCTTTCTACTTAAGAGTAGATTATGTATCACAATTATGGTGTTACAATATTCTGCATTTTTCTGTGTGCTTAGTTTTTCTATTGAATTCTCTACCTTCAAAGGATCTCTTCTTGCTTATTAACATCCTTTTTCTTTCAGATTAAATAACTCTCTTTAACATTTCTTCTAGGAGAGGTCTGATGTTGACAAAATACCTCAGCTTTTGTTTACCAGGGAAGATCTTTATTTCTTCTTCATGCTTAAAGGATATTTTTGGCTGGATGTACTATTCAAGGGTAAAATTGTTCCTTCAGCACTTTAAATATGTCATGCCACTCTCTCCCGGCATGTAAGATTTCCACTGAAATGTATTAGAGTTCTACTCTATGTTGTTCATTTATTTTATGTTGCTGCTTTTAAGATCCTTACTTTATCCTTGACCTTTGGGAGTATGATTATTAAATACCTTGAGGTAGTCTTTGGGTTAAATCTACAACATTCTTGTACTTAAATTTTGATATGTTTCTCAAGGTTTGGGAAGTTCTTTGATATTTTTCCTTTAAATAAATTTTCTACCTTCATCTCTTTTTCTCTCTCCTCTTTAAAGCCAGTAACTTTTGCCCTTTTAAGGCTATTTTCTAACTCTTATAGGTGTGCTTCATTCTTTTTTCTTTTATCTATTCTAACTGTGTAATTTCAGAATGTAAGTGTAAGTAGCCTGTCTTCAAGCTCACTAATTATCTCTTCTGCTTGATTGATTATGCTATTAAGCAACTGATACATTTTTCTGTAAGTCAATTGCAATTTTCAACTGTAGAATTTCTACTTGATTCTTTTTATTGTAATCTCTTTGTTAAATTTGTTGAACAGAATTCGGAATTCTTGGTCTGTGTTATGAATTTCTTCAGCTTTCCTCAAAGTAGCTATTTTGACTTCTACATTTGAAAAATCGCGTATCTGTCTTTCTCCAGTCTCACTGGTCTCTGGTGCCTGATTTAGTTTGTTTCATCAGGTGATGTTTTCCTGGATGATTCTGGTGCTTGTATATGTTTGTTGGTGCCTGGGCATTGAAGAGTCAGGTATTTATTGTACTCTTCACAGTCTGGGCTCATTTGTGCCCATCCTTCTTGAGAAGGCTTTCCAGGTATTTGAAGAACCTTGGGCCCCAAACCCAAAAACATTGTGTTTTTTGCAGACTTACACAAGTAACACTTTGGAGGTCTTGGATAAGATTTGGAAAAATTCTGTGGATTACCAGGCAGAGACTCTTGTTCTTTTCCCTTGCTTTCTTCCAAACAAATGGAATCTTTCTCTGTGCTTAACCACCTGGAATTGGGGGTGTGGTGATGCAAGCACCCCTGCGGCCACCACCATTGGGACTCTGATGGTTCAGCTCTGAAGCCATCATAGCACTGGATCTCATCCAAGGCCCACTGTAACTACTACTTGGCTACCACATGTGTTCAGTCAAGGCCCTAGTGTTCTAGGATCAGCAGCAGCAGGAAGCTAGATAGGTTTATGTCCTCCTCTCCAGGGTAGCAACTTCCCCTAGGCCCCAGGCGGGCCCAGAATTGTCTTCATTCCCAGACAATTACTGTCTTTGAGCCAGGAATTGAAGTCAAAAACCTTAGAAATTGACCTAGTGCTCCATTCTACTGTGGCTAAGTTGGCACTCAAGCCACAATGCAACACTGATGTTTTCTTATTGCCCAGGGGCTCTTCAGTCGGCTTGTGGTTAATACTGCCAGGCCTGAGACTCACCCAGGGCAATGGGCTCCCCTCTGACCCAGGGCAGGTCCAGAAATGCTGTCCAAGTGCTTAGTCCTGGACCCAGGGTCTGCAGGAGATTGCTTGTTGCTCTAACCCACTGTGGCCGAGGTGTTACCTAAGGTGAAAGACAAAGTCCCCTTTACTTTTCCGTCTGCTTTTCTCAGAAGGAGTCATTTACTGTAGCTTCCACAGTTGGAAATGTGTTGGGTCACACCTGAAGTCAGCACATCTCAGAGCCCAAGGCCCACAGCATACTCCCTGGGTTTGCTGCTGGTTATTTAGGGCCCGAGAACTCTTCAGTAAGTAGATGACGAATCCTGTCATCACTGGGTTCTTCCCTCCAAGGCAGCAGGTTGCCTTTTGCACCAAGGTGTGTCTAGAAATAACATCCATAAGCTAGGGCCTGTAATGGGGGTCTCACAACTCTGCCCAGTGTGCTAACTACTGTGGCTGAACTGGTATCCAAAATGCAAGATAAAATCTACTTTACTCTTTGCTCTCCTCTCTTTAAGCAGAAGCAAGGAGTTACTTTCATTGCTTCAAGCTTCACTGCCAGGGGTTGGGGGAGAGGTAGTGCTAGAAGTCCCTTAACTGCCTCTGGGGTATCTCCCTCGGTAACATGCCACCCTAGTCCTCTGGTTCTAAGCCCAGCCTAACACTAGGAGTTGCCTAGGAATTTCACTCCTTGTGTCCTATTCTGTCTTTCAAGCTTACCTAGGACCCCAGAGCATTTCAGCCTGCAATGGCAAGGCTTGTCCAGAAACCCGAGTTCTAACTGCTGGAATGGGCAAATTTCCCTCTAGCTAGGGCCAGTTCAGTTGCTCCCATATGCGTGGGCACTGGCTGATCCCAGTATGGCTTTATTCTCTGCTATGACAGGGTAGCACTAAGTTCTATGTGAAGTTCCCCAGTCTCTGTGCTCTCCCTCCTCTAAGTGAACAGACTCTCCATGCCCCAGGACCATTGCCGGCGGATGTGACAGGGTGTAGGCATGACATGAGCTATACAAGACTGTCTCTCTCGCCCTCTTCAATGCCTCATTGAGGGATATGAAATTAAAGCCACATACTGTGATTGCTCACTTGATTTTTGGTTCTCGTGATGGTGCTTTTCTACGTACAGATAGTTGTTAAAATTTGATGCTCCTGGGGCAGGGAGGGGCCAGGGACACCTTCTATTCTGCCACCTTGCTCCACCTCCTCAATTTTAAATGAAGTGGTAAAAATGGCATTTGAAGAATGTCATTCCTTCACAAAAAATAAGAAAAGAAGAACAAATCCTAACTAGAGTATCTAAAATTGTTGGAAAATTCATGACATTACTTTATTTTTATTGCACATTATGCATTGTGTATACACTGTGTGGACTCATTTCACCATAAAGCACAATTAACATTTTTACACAGAAGAAATTATGGTAGCAAAATCTCATTTGTACATCAATAATTTGAGAAGTACCATCTGATTAGACTTGCAGAGTGAACAACAGTGAGGGCTCAAGTTTTCAGCATCTAAATAATACCCATAATTCTTCACATATTAATATTTTAAGTCCATCCGAATCTCAGCATGCCTACCACCTGTGTAAGACACATTCCTTTAATTAGAATAAGTATCAAGCACCCTCCATAAAATTTTCACAAAATAAATTGTTAGAAGCACACCAGAGGGCGAGGGATACTTGTAGGATCAACAGACAAATCCCTTGGCAAAGAAGATTAAGCACTTTCTTCACTTTCAAAAGTTCCTTCCATGAGGCTCTCTTGGGCCCTTATCCCATACACATGTATGAATGGAATATCTCTTGGGCTGCTTGAGGCATGGTGGATTCAAGATTATCCTCCAAGTACATTAATCAACAGTAGCATAGGCTAATTCTGAGAGGTAACATAAGTAAGTTCGTAATTCATCTTAAATTATTAGTTCAACAATTCATAGAAAAATGTTTATTCAAGATTTATCATGGACTTAAACTTAGGTGCAGAAAAACAGTGGTGAAGAACATCATCAGCAGATCCTCTTTTTAATGGCATTGATGTCACCTGATGTATTCAAAAATCATTTTGTTCTAGACACATAAGTTTCATAGTTGATCTTCTTGAGGTATGGGTTATACAGGGATTCAATTATTATGTTGCTGACACTACTGAAACTAACAAACTTCCACTGAACAGTGTTCACGGCCAGGTGCAGTACCAGTTATTATACAAAGTTGTATTTGGGAAAAAATACTTAAGGAAAGTAATTTGAAGCAAATCTGAACACTGCTTTTTGAAATATGATCAAAATGGGCCTTACTCACTCTACAAGAAAATAACAAATTACCAGTGTTTGATGACCTAGTTATACTAGGCAGTCTCCTTAATCTAGTGGCATTCTTTCAGTATTCAGTCATATCCTTCAGCTGATTCTTCATGAAATATGTAACATGGGCATCTCCATAACTAAAAGCATAATGCTGACTCATTGTTTTTATATATACATTGCTTTTGAATATGCACAACTGTTTTTTTCTCTGTAATTTCTAAAAAATTAAAAATAGAAAGAGTCTTATTTTAAGAATGAATAATGAAAATACAATTATTTTTCACATGGTACTACATATCTTGATGAAACTAAACAAACCAGCCAACAACTAAAGAACCAGCAACTCCTTTACCCCCACCCCCGACAACTGCCTTGAACCTTAAACAAACTGTTTCTGGGCCACCAACAAATCTAACAATTATAAAAGTTCTACTCTAACTAGTGTGAAATAGAATGTCTGGCCCAGAGACATTCTATTCTATTAAAAAAAGTCAATTTTTTTTTTCCAATGAAGAGATGTAATACCTAAGTTTGGGGATCATCTCTAATAATTCCTTTTCTCAAAAGTCAAATGCTTTCTCTCCTTATAAAAGGTGCAACTGGCCCAATATGTAAGAAGTGTTCAGAAATGCAGTTGTTAATTTTTTAAGTATTTCTTGAAACAAAATCCATACATATTGCAACGTTTTTTGAAGAATAAGCAGAATTATATTAAATATTGTTTGCATAAATTCAACAATATTGAAAAATTGAATTTGAACTAGTCCTCAGTGATAATTTTTCCTTCTTTTAATACTTTCTCTATCCTACTGCCTGCACTGATTAAATTGTTTTCCTCAAAACTCAGAAATGGAGGCCAGTAAGTCAAAGGATGCCTTTGTATCTCATGCTGAATGTACTTTGACCTTGGACGCTTGTTAGTAAGTGGTCCTGATAGTTACTTAGACATGCATCTCTTGAGTATAGCTGCCATGGGGCACTGGAAGTGAAAAGTGTGAGAAAAGTGGCTTTTCTACCAGTTCCCTGTGGCCTGATTCTTACTTAGTAGACTATGAAGTCAGAATTAACTTAAAAAATGTGGGAAGAGAACAGAAGACTCTCCTGGCAGATTGATTGACTGATAAAGGAGGAATTCTGACACCACTTAGGGAAGAAATTGAAGAAGTGTCAACATCCAGTAACATGGTCTGGTAATAGGCAAAAAAGGCCAAAGACTGTATCTGTTCAAATAGAGAGCAAAGATTCTGTCATTCAAGAAATTTCATCAATTCATTAAATATCATCATTGCCTTAAGATAGAGGCATTTAAAAATAAAAATAAAGTATTTAAAAAATGTTATCAGAATCTTGACATTCCTGACTTCAATATTATGGTTTTGTCCATAGCTACTTTTAAAGAGTTATTTTGCTTCAATACTTAATCATAATTTAGAAACCTAATTGTTGACTTCTATCAGATTATCTGTTTTTTGTTGTTGCTTTGTCATTGTTAGAGTGAGAGCAACCTAGCAACATTCTGCTGTAGTTTACTTCCTAGTTTACTCCATCCTAAGAGGAAGCCTAAGTCCTACTGTGGTTGGTTTTTGATGTCTTGTTCTTAGTGTGGTTCCTGGGATGGCAGAGGGCTTTCCTCAATGCCAGTGGACACTTTTAGCTTTTGAGAAACCCTGCAGACTTGTGCTTCAAGTGGGGTTTCTTTCAATACATGTGCCCCAGCCCCAGTAGCAGACTGCTGTTGTTTGTTTCCCGGTGCTAAGTTTGTGGTGGTGGGGTGTCGGAAAAATGCGGGGCAGTGCGCATTCTTGATTCTCCTTGTCCAGCCTGATTTTTAATATATTTTAAGATAATATAACTTATTATTTATATAATTTCCCCTTTATAGGAAAATGATTCTGAGGGTCTATAAACAAGACTGAAAGACCTGAAAAGCTTATGACATTTCAACATTTACAAAATTTAAAAAGTAGAGAAAATAATAAAATCTTGCAAAAAAAAAAATAACCAAGCATAGAAGAGAAACAGAAATATCAAGTAAGAAATCAAGATATAATTTTCAGATATAGCATATATAAAAAACAATTCAAAATCCCTCTCTGAAATAAAACATTGTCAATGTTTAAAAATTATTTATTGTCGGAGTTTAATTGTTAGGGCTTTTGAAAAAGATTTTCCATCAAGAGGTTTTATAATCAATCTAGTTAGAATTTAATTTGGAAATAAATTCATTTCATCAGCAAATTCAACAAAGACTATTTATTAATCATCTATTCTTTGTGTGAAGGGGTTAACTCTTTACTGAGATTCATTTATTTTTGCAGGTAGCTAAAATTTCTTTGATAGTATAGAATTTTTGGCAAAGGAAGGGTAGAAGTGAGAATAGAATAAGAAGGCAATTTTGGACCATAGGAGGATTGTCGGTTGTGGTCCAGGCCACCATGTTCTCAGGGTGGGGTTATGGTGGGCTTTGCATAGCTGAAGAATAGAACGTGGATGTTGGGTGTTTAGGGTGAATGGGAAGGAGCTTCAGGAACAAAGAATAGAACATGAAAAATAACAAAAATATGATTCACTTACTTATTTTTTAATATTTATACTGTGGCTGATCATGCCATGTATCTTATAATATCTTATAATATTTTTAATATTTATACTGTGGCTGATCATGCCATCTAGCTTACTAAAATGTATCTTATAAATTAGTTTACATGTGTCTGTTTGTATAAAAACAAAAATAAACAAACAAAACATTTAAGTTGTGGCTTTCTGAAGTCAAAAAATGTTTAAGACAGAAAGAAGTGACTTCAAAATAAATGAACTTTTTTTCATAATGCTGAAAACCAGAATTTGGGGAAGAAGCCAAATTAAATGAATATTTAGCAAGACGAAGTGCTCATCATAGCTACAGGTATAGATAGTACAAAAGTACAAAAAATAGATAGATAGATAGATAGATAGATAGATAGATAGATAGATAGATATTTTTTCTAGACAGTATCTCGCTCTGTCACCCAGGCTGGAATGCAGTGGCATGATCTCTGCTCACAGCAACCTCTGCCTCCGGGTGGTTCAAGCAATTCTCCTGCCTCAGTCTCCCAAGTAGCTGGGATTATAGGCGCCTGCCACCATGCCAGGCTAATTTTTGTATTTTTTAGTAGAGATGGGGTTTCACCATGTTGGCCAGGCTGGTCTCAAACTCCTGACCTCAAGTGATCCACCTGCCTCAGCCTCCCAAAGTGCTGAGATTATAGGTGTGAGCTACTGCACCTGGCCACAAAAATATTTTAATAAAAAGTGATAAATTCTGCCCACAATCAATATTTTTGGGGGTTATATATGATTCTTAAAACTCTGGAGTAACTGATTTTCATTTAGCTTTAGATCAAAAGACTTCAGAAGGCAAATTCAGATCTGTTAAATTGCCTTGAGGAGAGTACTCATGATTCTTCATTTAGATTAAACCTTGAGACAGGCTTGTCTTGCTATTCTGACCATAATGTTTGTACGAGTGTCTTAAAGACTCTAAAAATATTTATTCTCTTAAAATTTTCATGATGACAGGAAGTCACAGAAAAGTCCTATCTGACTTTTGATGATTGATACTCTGGATTTGTTAATATACTTTTAGAACCTAGTTAGTGTCTGATCCCTGCTTACTGTCCAGTTGTTCCTTCCTGAGGATGAGAGATCAGCTACCTTTCACCCAAAAATAGTGACTAAAACATGTTGCTGTTTAGTAATTGAAGAAAATTCCCTTTTATAGTGTTCTTTCCAGATTAAATGCAAATATAAAATTACAATACTTCCCAAAAGAAAATTAGATGCATATCTGTCTTTAAAGTCTTTAAGAAACAATTCCATTTTTCTTCTCTGCAAGAGATTAAATAAATCATAAAGCAAGCCTAAAAATCTGTTTTATCCAAATTGCATGCATACAATCAATATTTTTAATGCTCACTTAACTTTTTATGCCAAATGTGAGAGCAAACATCTGCTTGCTTTGTAAGGGGATACACATGTCTTCCTCCCGCTCTATCCGTCACTCTCCCAAACTCCAATCCCACATGAACATTTTTCAAATTTCTTGAGGGCCACAGCTGGATACAAAACTATATTGAATATTAAAGTGACAAACCACATCTCCTTTTTGTATTAATGGATGCTTCTGCTAAATGATAAATATTTTGGCATGATTAAATATATCATAAATAGAGTCACTATGCAATGCATTGACCAGCTTAACTTTTTCACCCCGGTTAGGTTTATCCAAGTTTTATTTAAAATCTAGATGTTCTTCATTGTCTTTTCTTGTTTTAAAGCAGCAACATATGGTGCTTTGCAACAAAAGATAATTAGAATTTTGTCTTGCTTGCCTTTAATGTCTAGTTTTTTTTTTAAGCATTTGTTAATAAAACTTACAAAGTGTTTGTTAATAAAATGTACATAGTACAATAAGAACTTTAAAATTTATTATGTAAATTATGAATTTGGCACCATAATGTGTACATTTCTAAGTTTTCAAGCTAATGAATCTACTCTTAAAAATTAAAAGAAGATTCTGTATTTTTAACAGAGACGGAGTTTTACCATGTTGGCCAGAATGATCTCGATCTCCTGACATCCTGATCCGCCTCCTCGGCCTCCCAAAGTGCTGGGATTACAGGCGTAAGCCGCCTCGTCGGGGCTCTTGTTTACTTCTGTCTTTTTATTTTTTTATTTTTTATTTTTTATTTTTTTGACTGCCATTTTAAATCTTTTTGGGCCGGGCGCGGTGGCTCAAGCCTGTAATCCCAGCACTTTGGGAGGCCGAGAAGGGCGGATCACGAGGTCAGGAGATCCAGACCATCTTGGCTAACACCGTGAAATCCCGTCTCTACTAAAAAATACAAAAAACTAGCCGGGCGAGGTGGCGGGCACCTGTAGTCCCAGCTACTCGGGAGAGCTTGCAGTGAGCTGAGATCCGGCCACTGCACTCCAGCCTGGGAGACAGAGCCAGACTCCGTCTCAAAAAAAAAAAAAAAAAAAAAATCTTTTTATCAAATCTTGAGACATTTCTCAAGACTGATCTCAGTATTTTGTGTTGTTTCCGGCTTTACTCATTCTTTCTCTTTTCTATTGCTGTTGCAGTGTCTGACCCTGGCCCTGACTTGGCATCCTGACTCCTGCTTTAAGAAATCACAATTCTAGAATTAATTCCCTGTTGTTCTAGATTTCAATTCCACAGTACTCGGTTTTGATCTGGGGCTTTCATTTGCATTTTTGTCACTTTTACTTTGTCACAAAACTAAATATGGCTGTTACCAGCCAGATTTGACATCTCACCCATGTTTCAAAAGGTGATTATTATGCTGATTTCACATCATTTTTCATTTTTAGTTGATAGAAAATGAAGGAGGAAGCATTAGTCTCCACCTTCCTAAACTTACTCTTCATTTTCTTTTTTTTTCTTTTCATTTTTTTTCTTTTTTTTTTTTTTTTTTGAGACAGAGTCTTACTCTGTTGCCCAGGCTGAACTGCAGTGGTGCGATCTTGGTTCACTGAAACCTCCACCTCCTGGGTTCAAGTGATTCTCCTGCCTCAGCCTGCTGAGTAGCCAGGATTACAGGCGTGCACCACCATGCTCAGCTAATTTTTGTATTTTTAGTAGAAAGGGTTTTGCCATGTTGGCCAGGATGGTCTTGATCTTTTGACTTCGTGATCTCCTCGCCTCGGGCTCCCAAAGTGCAGGGGTTTACAGGCATGACCCACCACGCCCAGCCTTACACCTCATTTTCTAGTTTCCAATATAGACTATCATGAGTCGACCGGAACGTCATAATCTTCATTCATTCCTCATAAATATATCTTTGTATTCAGTGTGGGAGGAGGAAAAGGCTAATTCTCAAAGGGATTTACCAGGAGCCTAACAAAGCCTAAAATCCATGTTCCCTCCCTTTCACAGGCCCTTCAAAGGTGTAGAAAGGAGCCATAGAAGTTTCTTCACATGATCCTATGTTTTTGCCAAACCACATTCAATGAAGTCCAAGGCGTCTTGCTATCGATATCTCTACAGTCACTTTTCTCTTTGTAAGTGGGGTAAATAGAGTGGCTGCTTCCTTCTGGAGAATTAGCTAAGGGGAAGCTGCAGAGGGTTATAATTATTTTACATACATCATGTAATTTGTTATCACTTCTGTGTTCACTTAAGATAATTGTTATCCACCTTCTGTGTACCAATACATTTTAGGAATATCCCTATTGAACATGCACTTATTCGCCTAGAGTTCTGAAGTGAAGATTTAGACTAAGTGGCCTTATTGCAAAATTAACATGTCCAGTGGCTTCTGGCATTGGAAACATGTAGGTAATGAAGGAGAGAAAAAGTTTGAAACATACAGGGGCAAAAGCCAGTCAGTGGAAAATTCTTCCAACCACTAGTTATATAAAGATATAAGAAGAAAATTTGGTTTTCATTTATACCTAGTCCACAGAAGTTCCTTCACATGAGATATATATTTGATAATGCGGTGTATCTTTTGTACTAGGCAATTTTTCCCCTTTTTGATGAGAATAGCACAGTATGTAGTTTATCATTTTTTGTGACAATAGCACACAACTATGTGATAATACTACAAATACCGAATAATTCTTTATCATAGACTATGTTTTGTGTAGAATTAAAAACATTGAACCAAAAAATGAAGCATGTCAGAAGAAATAATCTGTCTTAATATTATCTCTACATAGAAAATACTTTCAAAACGGTCATATGAAGAAGCAACGAAGGGGTAAGAGTCAAAACATGTAGGAATAAAACATTTTAGAGATGGTAATTCATTTCAAAAATTGTCATTTTTTTCCTGTTTTTGCAGTGTTTGTGGTATCTGTCATATTTTAAATGTTTTAACATCTGCAAATTTGTTATTCATTTTGTAATTAAGTATAAATAAATATTTTTGTACTTAATTTTGTATTTATATTTTAAGGTTCATTTTCTTAAGGAAACCTACTCAAATTGGCTGAATAAAATGTAGATTATACTTCACCTAAAAGTTATTTATGGATCTTTTTGTATTCCCCCAGGACTATTATTTTAAATAATCTGATAGAAAAAAAATACATCACAATTATAAATAATAAAAGCATAAGGAACAAAAGGATTAGTACTACAAAATGGGTGTAATCAGTAAGTGTATATAGCTATATAAGAGGAAGAATTCATCACTGACATATTAATGATTAAGAAAGGCCTCAAAGAATAGGCTATGTTCAACTGCAGGACATTGTTTGGATATGTAGAAAGTTAGTGATAGAACGTTGATAAAATTAACGGTGCAGATCGGTTTTCAAGTTTTCTTTTCCTGTGTATATTCAGAATTGAAGCCTATATAGACAAGGTCCTAATCAACCACTACGTGCATAATATTGAGACTGGAACATTCAAGTTAAAATAATAGGTGTTTTTCAAAACTGGGGTTTTCTGTTCCTTCTCCTGCCTCCATATGACCTATAGTCATGGGAGAGCAGCCAACTCACAAAACATATTCCCTGACCCAGGCCAGAGCTGAGTGGTTTAAGGGTGAGTATATGGCCAGGCTTATGCTCTCTTCAATTAGTAATTGAGGCTGAGAATTTCAGAGTAGTCCTGGCTAAACACTCAACTTCAGAGGTACTGGCAGCCCTATTTCAATCATATGAACAAACTTAGTGCAGAAAATCCTTAAGGAAAGAGAATGAAGGTAGCAAATAGGGACAAACAAAGAAGACAGAGAAAATATTTCGTAAATTCTGTAAATCTTTCTTTGTATCCTAGTTTCAATCTTTGCAGAGGCCCAGTTGTAATACTGCCTTACCTTCCATAAAGCACATCTTTATTAATTAGTAGCCTTTGTGGGAATCATCCTTCCATTGTACAAGTCAGTGGTTCTTAAACTTAGTATCACACTAGAATCATATAGAGGAATGTTTGGCCCTATATGGGACAAATTAACTGATTTTCTCAATTGTTTTTTCAGCTTTCCATAACCCCTGTTTGCTCCTGTCCCAAGAATGATGCAAAAACAAAAGGAGTACAAACAATGTGATCATTCGCTTCCAATATATTCCTCAGTAGTAAGTCAAATGAAAATCAAAATAATTTATATCAAGAAACTGAGACTGATGAATGAATTTGAACTACACTACAGGATATAGTTATATAAGATAATGTTTAGAGATATTCTGATTTTAAAACTATTAACACACATGATGACATTAGCAAATGACAGTTTTAAGATAATGATTATAGCATTAGTCCATTTTCATGCTGCTGATAAAGACATACCTGAGACTGGGAAGAAAAAGAAGTTCAATTGGATTTACAGTTCCGCATGACTGGGGAAGCCTCAGAATCACGGTGGGAGGTGAAAGGCACTTCTTACATGGCAGCGGCAAGAGAAAATGAGGAAGAAGCAAAAGCAGAAACCCCTGATAAACCCATCAGATATCTTGAGACTTATTCACTATCATGATAATAGCAAAGGAAAGACCTCAGCTCCCATGATTCAATTAGCTCCCACTAGGTCCCTCCCACAACACATGGAAATTCTCGGAGATACAATTCAAGTTGACATTGGGGTGAGGACACAGCCCCTAGCTCTCCAAATCTCACGTCCTCACATTTCAAAAGCAATCATGCCTTCACAACAGTCCCCCAAAGTCTAAACTCATTTCAACATTAACCCAAATATCTGCAGTCAAAAGTCTCATCTGACACAAGGCAAGTCCCTTCCTCCTATGAGCTTGTAAAATCAAATGCAAGCTAGTTACTTCCTAGATACAATGGGGGTACAGATATTGGGTAAATACAGCCATTCCAAATGGGAGAAATTGGTCAAAACAAAGGGGTTACAGGGCCCATGCAAGTCTGAAATCTAGTGGGGCAGTCAAATTTTAAAGTCCTAAAATGATCTCCTTTGACTCCAGGTCTCACATCTAGGTCACAATGATGTAAGATGCGAGTTCCCATGATCTTGGGGAGTTCTGTGGCTTAGCATGGTACAGCTTCCCTCCTGGCTGCCTTCGTAGGCTCCTGTTGAGTGTCTGCAGCTTTTCCAGGCACACAGTGCAAGCTGTAGGTGGATCTACCATTCTGGGGTCCAGAGGACTGTGGCCCTCTTCTCACAGCTCCACTAGGCAGTGCCTCTTTAGGGACTCTGTGTGGGGCCTCCAGTCCCACATTTCCCTCTGCACTGCCCTAGCAGAGGCCCTTCATGAGGGCCCAGCCCCTGCAGCAAACTTCTGCCTGGGCATCCAGGTGTTTCCATACATCTTCTGAAATCTAGGTGGAGGTTCCCAAACCTCAATTCTTGACTTCTGTGCACCCGCAGGCTCAACACCACATGGAAGCTACTAAAGCCTGGGGCTTCCACCCTCTGAAGCCACACCCCAAACTCTGTATTGACCCCATTCAGTCATGGCTGGAGCAGCTGGGACACAGGACATCAAGTCCCTAGGCTGAACACAGCATGGGGACCCTGGGCCCAGACCATGAAACTATATTTTCCTCCTGGGCCTCTGGGCCTGTGATAGGAGGGGCTGCCGTGAAGGTCTCTGACATGGCCTGGAGACATTTTCCCCACAGTCTTGGGGATTAGTATTAGGCTCCTTGCTACTTACACAAATTTCTGTAGCTGGCTTGACTTTCTCCCCAGAAAATGGGTTTTTCTTTTTTATCAAATTGTCAGGCTGCAATTTTTTTGAACTTTTATCCTCTGCTTCCATTATAAAACTGAATGCCTTTAATAGCACCCATGTTACATCTTGAATGCTTTGCTACCTAGAAATTTCTTCTGCCAGATACCCTTAATAATCTCTCTCAAGTTCAAAGACCCACAAATCTCTAGGGCAGGCGCAAAATGCCACCAGTATCTTTGCTAAAACATAATAGGAGTCATCTTTGCTCCAGTTCGCAACAAGTTCCTCATCTGCATCTGAAACCACCTCAGCCTGAACCTTATTGTCCATCTCACTATCAGCATTTTCGTCAAAGCCATTCAACAAGTCTGTAGGAAGTTTCAAACTTTCCCACATTTTCCTGTCTTCTTCTGAGCCCTCCAAACTGTTTCAGCGTCTGCCTGTTACCCGGTTCCAAAGTAGCTTCCACATTTTCAGGTATCTTTTCAGTAGTAGACCCCTCTCAGTACCAATTTAATTATTGAATTTTAAAATGTTGATCAGGGTATGAAATTCTGAATGAATATTACAAACAAGCATCATAAAATACAGTGATGCCATGAAGAGGTAGCTTGCAGTATAGTTTGAGTAATTTGACAGGCATGTACACTTCATAAAAAGCATGGTATTCTAAATGAGTTTAAGCACATTTATGCCAAGATATTTCGGGGAAGCTTATTCACACAGAGAATACTTTCTGCTTCAGTAAATATGGTCCCTGGTACAAAAGCTCCCAATTCTGCTTGAATTATCTGTAATATTTTGGCCTGTATACTAGTTTGAGGGGTATGTGTATGTTTTAGTTTCTTTCCTTCTTTCTTCTTCTTCTTCTTTTGACAAAGTATCACGTGAATGGTAGTGCTCGCAACCCAATTAACTGAACTTGCTAGAAACTATCCATGGTGTTTAAAAAGCAAAACAAAACTAAACAGAAACCCTATTCCCTAATCATCCAAATGAAGAGATTTCAATATCTCTTGTGTTTTACTGATTCTATTGTGTTTCTGGGAGGCACAAGTATAAGGAAAGAAATGTAAAAAAAAAATTCAAAATATAAGAATTCTTGCCCATTTTTTTTTTTTTTTTTTTCTTCTACCTTTTATAAAATACGAAGATTGGGCTTGGTTTGATTTTCAGTCCTTTGGAGCAAATCTTTGTTTCAAGTTTTTATTTGTGTTGACTTACACAAAATACATGTAAAACCTTTTTTATCTTCACGAAAGAGCATTAGGTAGAAAATTCAATGCATGATCTTGGATTAAGTTAAGACCTGAAATTATTTTCTCTTTCAGGTGTGCGTGAAGAGATTCCTCTAGGAGATACAATGCTCCTGAAGACAGTGCTTGTCTTAGCACAAGTCGCCTCGCAGAATTGTGACCATCTGACAAATAATAACAGAATAAAGAGGATAACAGGCTATTCTTACTAAAAGAATGTGATCTTGGAAAGTAACTGTGTGTCATAATTCTCACCTCCTTCATTTATAAAGTGGAATAAAAACATCACCTAATTCGAAGGACATGTGAAGATAAAATGAGATTATGCATGTAAAGTCAGTAGACCTAATGCCCAGTACATAGTAACCTCTCTTTTTCTTTATCTTTCTTTACATATAAATAAAGATATAGCATATTTTCTAAGTTCTATGACACATGTATTCCCATTATATTGTCTCCGAAATATTGATATGCCTATTGTTGATTGCATTTTAGCATTATGTTACTGCTGCTTTGGATTGGTCATTTATTCTTTCTTATTATAATATAATGATATATTTTATATAAATCATGCCTTGCATTCAATTAAATAAATACATGATTATAATATTATAAAATAAGACTTGAATGAGTTATATCTATATGTTTTTATATGCACTGTGTATAGAAATAACACTTACCTGATTTGTATAGCAACCGACAGACCTATTTGTCTCTAGCTGTGTTTTATTTTTAAGTCTTTTGAATATGGCATAATATTGTGGCAGAGGTATCCAAACCCAGGAGTTACTACTGCAACAGCTATGCTCTATATGAACCGTGGAATTGAAGAACAATCAACATTTGCTAAATGGATCAACAGAGTCAATGTAGAAATATAAGGATAGATATAAAGTGATGTTCATTTTATATACAATACATTTTATTGTGTCATATGCAAAAGAATAATGCCCACTAGGAAACAGGTGGTGTGGTAGGAAGAGATGGAAGTCAGAAAGTCAGATTCCAGACCTGGTTCTTCTCTCAACCAAGGCCCTTGTACAAATCTTTAACCTCTCTGAGCAACTATGTCCTCCATTTGTAAAATTAAAGTTTTAAACTGGTGATTGTTGATATCCATATGACCTCTATGTTGTCCCAAGTGGTAGGATTGTCTCCCATGACTAGTTTGGGTCAGGCTATTTCACTGTGAGAATAACACCATGTTTCTTATTCTTCTTTTATGAAAAATTTGCCTCACACACCCACAGAAAAAAAAATCATAAAATGCATTTAAGTATGACAGTAGGAAGAACATAATGCTGGAAGTTTTGCTCCCACATGTTTTTAATTCTTTTGAGAAGTTATACTCAGAGAAGTCAGTAGTGATGGTATTAAGCGCTAAGATTATTCAAAGCCTTAGTAGAGCTTCCCATCACTTCTCACTCTGTGGAAATTCAAGTTGCCCTCTGTAATCAGCAGTAGGGCAAGGCAATTTGTATTCATTTCTGTTCAATCAAGATGGGTTCAGTGGAGGAGACTCTATTTCAAAAACCTTGTTATGAAAGAAGAAAGAATGTTAGTCTATTGCTCATTCCCATTAAGTGTTCAGTAAACCTTACTGTCTAGTTCACAGACAAGTGGAGCTATTTTCACTTTAGTGACAGCAAGAGCAATGATACAGTATTAAGAGCGGTGACATTAAACATGTCTGACATTTACTTACCGGGTGACTTTGGGCAAGTCAGTTCTCCTCTGGAGATAATGGTTACCTGGATTTTTTTTTTTTTTTTAATTTATCATCTCACTCTAAAGGAGCATATTGCAGATACCTATTGAAAATTTGATAATTGAGATTTACTCTGTACACGGTCCGTGAGAATTAAAACTATTATTAAAGTAACAGGACAGAGAAATGTGCAGACTTGTGTCAACTTGGTCGTAACTTCCTAACAGGAAAAGCTTTTGGGGCCAGGAGTGGTGGCTGTAATCCCAGCACTTTGGGAGGCTGAGGCGGGTGGATCACTTGAGGTCAGGAGTTCGAGACCAGCCTGGCCAACATGGTGAAACACCATCCCTACTAAAAATACAAAAAAATAGCCTGGCTTGGTGGCAGGTCCCTGTAATCCCAGCTACTCAGGAGGCTGAGGCAGGAGAATCATCTGAAACTGGGAGGCAGAGGTTTCAGTGAACCAAGATAGCATCACTGCACTCCAGCCTGGGCAACAAGAGTGAAACACCATCTAAAAAAACAAGAAACAAAAAACAAAAAACAAAAAAAAAAAGAAAGAAAGAAAGAAAGAAAGAAAAGTTTTTAGAAATAGATAATATTTGAAGTGGTATAACTGAACTGGTGGCATAACACACTTTTCTGTAAGCATTTGTAGACTACTTCAACAGAGCATAATTATAGTTCAGATTTTTTGTATTTTGGCAAAGAGCAAGTTTTTTACTTTTTTGAAAACATGAGATTGTCCACTAGAGTGAACCTCAATTTAATTTTTGATTTACACATGGCACCAAACATAATTTAGTTGATGTATCAACTTCAAGTCATTTTTCTCCACCTTTCTTACCTACTATTTGATAGTCCTGGAAGTTCAAATGTAAGAGAAAACATGTTTGTACAAAGATTACATTGACAGGTATTGATCATATAGAGATGAAGCAACAGCAAAACAATAAATCTTATGTTAGGGAGTAGTGATGTTTGTTAATATGTTCTTTATTCTCCGATTTATAAAGGGAAACTATTGTAGGATGTTCATAACAATTACATAGAAAATTGGGTTAATATCACTAATAATTTGGAGAGAGTACATTGTTTTAACAAAGAACATAGTTTAGATGTTAGCTACTATTGCCTCTGTTACCCTGGAAAATGGTCTGGTGTATATATCTATGAAATGGGGATAAATACCTTCATCACAGAGTTGTTATAACAATTAAATGATATTGTATGCATAAGGTTTGTAAAGTGCTACATAAATACCATGTGCTGATAAGTAATCACTGTCATTTAAACTTTATGATAATTATCAACTCCTAAGCTACTGCTTGCCTATGGAGTTCACACCTTTACATTTAAATACTCATATAAATTAATATGTGTTTGGTTTTTGTTAATGTTAAAATGGTTACAAACTTCTCAGTATATTTTACAACCTGTCACACATGGTACAATAAATTCCTATGACACATTGGAGTAAGATGGAAAATATTTGAGTATAGTTGTTTAGGAAATAGTAAAAAACAAAAAACAAAAGAAAACAAAACAAAAAAAACTTTTGTAATATAACTATGAAAAGGAAAATCAAAACCATTAGTGAAACATGTCTCAAACTTAGGATAATCTAAACTTGCTTCCATCGAATGGCTATTTGGATTTATTTTTATAAACCACCTTATATGGGTATGATTGACATGTAAAAAGCCGTACACATTTAACATGTGCAATTTGATGAGTTTGGAGATAACTATACACATATGAAACCATCACCACAATCAATGGCATAAACATGTCCATCACCTCCAACAGTTTTCTCCACCCTTCTTATGATAGTGATGAATATCATGATGACTGTGAAGATCATAAGAACACAACATAAGAGCTATCCTCTTAGCAGATTTTTAAGTGTGCAATTCAGTGCTGTGAACCATAGGCGCTGTGCAGTAAAGTAGATCTCTAGTACTAATCTTGCATAACTGATGCTTTGCACCCTTTGACTAATTGCTCTCATTTCCTTTCAAGTCATCTCCTGGAAACCACCGTTCTACTCACTGTTTCTATGAGTTTGGCTATTTTAAATACCTCATGTAAGTGGAATTATGTAGTATTTGTCCTTCTGTCACTAGCTTATTTTAGTTAGCACAACACCTCCAGGTTCACCCATGCTGTCACAAACGGTAGTATTTCCTATTTGTTAATGCTTCATAGTATTCCATTGCATGTGCATACCACATTTTCTTTATCCGATTATCCATCAAGGTACAGTTAGGTCGCTTCCATGTCTTCTCTATAGTGAATAATACTGCAATGAGGTTTTGCATATTTCTTTTAATGAAGCCTTTTAAGCCAGTTGAATACATGGAACACAAACTCCCCAGGAGCTCCATAAACCGTTTTATGCAAGGAGTATGGTACATGCTATTATTGCAGGCAGTGGAAAGATATGCTCAAGAGTAAAGCACCTCATTGACCATGCTCAGGCCACTGCAACAAAATTACAGCAGACAGTTGTTGCTCACAGTACTCACCAACAGTGGGTTTTTATGGGAGGACTCATGAATCTGTTCAACTTGACCAGCTCTCTCAGGAACCCTAGATGAAGCTGCTTAAGCAGAGATAAGTGAGCTGTGGACTGTCCCCATACCAGGCTCCCCTTGGCCACTCCAGGAGATGAGTGATTGATATTCTAGTGGGTACTCCTGTATCTTCTTCCTGGCATACCAGTGTGCTATAACCTATCCACCGGGAGCTCTTGAAAAAGATGCTGTATATGAAAATAGCTTGCCCAGGGGCTAGCAGGTTTATTGGATTGAATATACATAGTACTTTAACAGATCAGTGTACATACGAGTTTTTCAAAAGTTGTATAAATGAAGTTGGTCACTCGCTTAATGAATAGCTATAAACTTCATGCCCTTTAAAGTCTTCATCTCTTTACAGTATCAACACTCAACAAATATTTTGTACTCTCCAAAGTACATTATTGGGAACTTATAAGATATATTAAGAAATTATGCATATGTATCTTTAAAAGTATGAGTTCATGTTTTCATAACTAGAAATTTATTTTCAATATTTATTAGTTTTTGAATAAAACTTTTTTAATTTATATGATTGTGTAAATCTAGAGGACTCCTATGTTTGCTAGTGAAAATGTAAGATTAAAAGAATTAAATTGTATCATTAATGATACAAAAATTTTTCTTTAAGGTGGTAATGTTAATTTATTATCAGCAATAATCTTGTTGGTGGTCAATCTTTTAATTGTAAATTTTTAATCTCCATGATTTGACATCCTTTTGAATTTTAGGATTTGACCAACAATAAGAAGATAATGAGGATTAAAGAAAGAGTGATAGTCAAGATGCTGTAGAATGACATGATTCTTGCTAATGGTATTTTTTCCAGGCAGATAAAAAGCATAAATTGCTGGAGAAAAGTTTAAAAGTATTTATAAAATCTCACAATGTATAGAATTGTCTAGATTTTCCTATTTATGACAAAACAATATTTTTTATTTATTCAGTTTTATATTAATAAAGTCCATATTTCCATGGCTAAACATAGTATTTTGAAAGGTTAAAGATATAAAATCAGGGAAATAAGTTCTACCAATACTACTCTCGATGTTATGTGCAAATGTTTTCTTTTAAATTAGGCTGTATCTACATGGAAAGCTTGCCAACATTGGCTAATTTTGTCTCAATTTTCTTTATGAAAATAGCATGCTACCCTGTTGGTTCTATCTTTTGCTGAAAAGGTGGTAGGAAGACAACACCTTGAGCTTCATTGCCAAGGCTGATTACCCAACCACAGTGGTGGCCAAACCTAGGCACTGAGAATCAATTCTTGAAGTAATCTATTCTTCAAGTAGAACAAGCAGATGCCTGTCAATTTATGCTTATTATTTGTCCAGAATTTTTCTTGGTGCCTTGGGGAATATAAACTATTAGATTCTGGATATTCTTAAGTAGCTTAAAGTCTAATTGAAGTAAGCCATATATGTGAATCACATGGGAACTACATAAAAATATACTTAATTGCATTTAATATAAATCCTCAGTTTAGAAAAATGTGAGAGGGATATACTAAAGTTATTCTATCCTTCTCAAACTTTTTTTAACATTTAGAACAATTTTATTTACACATAATCAATGCCTGAAGTAACTGAAGAAGCTTCAGTGTAAGTTTTTATTTTAAAAATTACCTTTAATTTTAAGACTTTACATTGTAAAACATTTTGTTAAAAACCAATATGCTTTTACTCATTTGAGAAATCAGGTATATATTAATTTTGCTTTTATTCTACTATCAAAAATGTCAGAACACTATTAATGTTTGATATATTGAAATAACTTTTTGAATTAATTTCGGAGGTAAAATAAATTTCAGTAACTGGGTCACTCTTGATTCTTGGCATGATTGTAATCTGAAAATGTCATGGAATTACTCCCCTTTAACAAAAAAATCTGAATTACTTCAATGACTGGAAAAACACTGGTAGTATCCTTTTCAACCAATAAGAGCTTTGTCTTTTTCATGGTATCAAGTCCTTTGTTTTTTGATTTGGGATTTTGGCAGTCATAATATGAAGATACAAATATAGGGAAAAATACAAAGCAACTAAAAAGCCCCAATTTGTATGGTAAAGAATGGTAAATAGCAGAACAAGAGCCCTTAGTAGGATATGAAAGTCAGATTATACATATTTAAAATTATTTTGTTAAATACATTTATTTTGTTAAACGCATTCAACTTAATATAGCATAATGTTACCTGCTGCTGAATCTTTCTCATTTTATGTACTAGATCAGCTCATGCTTGTATTATTTTGAGTTTCCTAACTGTTGTTAAAAATACTCCAAATGTCAAGGCTTAGTAATAAAACTTTATTTCTTGCAACAGTCACAAGAAGATCAGGAATGGGGATACTGTGTGAAACAGAGGTCTCTTTGTTTTATATAGAATCTAGGGGCTTAGGTTTATTCCAGCCTACGATTTTGTTCCCTTCTATGTTTTTGAGGCTTCTGTCTCTTAAGTTGGTAAATGGAAAAAAGAGAAGAGAACACAGAGAAGGCACACCTGGTCTTAACCCCATCAACCAGAAAATAGCACGTCACTTCCACTCAGTTGGTGAGAAATGGTTATATGGCACCACATGGATGCAAGGGGCAAGAAAAAGTAGTCTAGCTGCCAGTCTTGTAGATAAGAAAAATACATATTGGGTAGCAGCAGTGTCTGTGCAGGTCTGATCAAGACTTACTTCTTCAAATCCAAGGAAAGCTTAGGTACTTGAAATAACGTCAGTGAATTAATAAGACAACCTATTATTTCAGTCAGGCAATATATAACCAATGGGAATGTAGTGGAAGAATGTGAAATTTTTTTGCATCGGAAAAGGCTACCAATTGACACTTTAAGAGGATTTGTTGTTGTTGTTTTTAACACCTAACCTAAAGTTTGAGTTAATACAATGGAATAGCATTATAACAAATTTATTAGCGAGGAAACCAATTTCCTTTATAGAATATCATATTTATCTCATAAAATCATCTCTTGCCTTCAATGTTTGTGATGTAAAATGGAGAGAGGGAAACATATTACACATCTGAGGATTACCCTTGGCAAATTTTATCAATCATTGAGATTTTTACACTCACTTATAAAAGAAAAATGATGCAAAAAGAACCATAACATAATTATATTTTGAAAATTTCTAATTAGTCTTACAATTGTCTTCTTCATTAATTGTGATTCTTAGGAAGATCATTTTAAGAAAAATTTAGGGGGCTTGCATGACAGAAACAGACGAAGAAAGGCAGTAATTAGAAATGAATGAAAGATTACGCCTCAGTTTTCTTTTTGTTTTAAATTTCAGTTTACACAGCCACTTTGTTAGGAGAATAAGATATGGGCTATTGCTGCAGCCTGCCTAATGTTTTCACATCCACGTGAACACAAGAGTGTTGTATGTACCTATGTGCACATATAAGCAGTTTTGTACCCATTCAGGAGAGTAAGAGAAATAAAAGAAGAGAGCAGAGAAGAACACTAATTGATGCATTAATAACTAATTAGTGATAAAATATTGAAAGGTTCTCACTGCCTTTAACGGATTTTATCACGCCATCTATTTTCAGTATAAGAACTTCCAATTAAAAATTAACGTTTAGGCCAGGCACGGTGGCTCACGCCTGTAATCCCAGCACTTTGGGAGGCCGAGGCGAGGTGGTTGGATCCTCTGAGACCAGCCTGGCCAACACGGCAAAACCCCATCTCTATCAAAAATGCAAAATTAGCTGGGTGTGCTTGCTCATGCCTGAATCCCAGCTATCTGGGAGCCTGAGGCAGGAGAATCACTTGAACCCAGAAGGCAGCCATTGCATTGAGCCAAGATCATGTCACTGCACTCCAGCCTGGGCAACAGAGCGAGAGTCCCTCTCCAAAATAAAAAATAAAAATTGTCTTCTAAACAACTATGTATAGCACTTTAAAGGAGTATAGTACTGTTACTTTTGAATACATATAGTAATTTTAAATGTCATTCAAGCCTGTTTGAGTGAAATAATTAACCTTATTTGTAATTAGCAACTTCCTAAAGTCCTTCATACTGCTATAACAAAATAGACCGTGCAATTTATCAATACTAACAGCTTATTTTTCATCGCTCTCAAGGCTGGAAATTTCAAGATCAATGGTGTCAGTAGGTTCAGAGTCTACTGGGGGCCCGTTCTTCACAGATAGCACATTGTTGCTGCATCTTCATCTTGCAGAGTAGGTGAACACTGTGTCCTCATGTGGGGAAGGAGCACTAGGGCCAAAAGGCCTAGCTAATTCTCCCTAGTTCTTTATAAGGAAATGAGTCTCATTCAAGTGGACAGAGTCCTCATAACTTTATTACTTCCCAAATGACCCCACCTCTTAACATCAACACCTTGGGGATTGAAGTTCCAATATACGAATTTTGAAGAAACACACATTGAAATCATAGCGTCACCATTCAGTTAATTGTCGAAAATCACTTAGAAAAAATGTGTAATTATATTGGTTAAACCTTTTCATCTCATTATTTTTTAATGAATGATTTTACTTGCCCATGTTTTACTTGCAAGAAAATGGAAAGGTAAAGTCATAACCTAACCAACATTGACATATCATAAACATCTAGCATTGCAGGTGCTTTGATGCCCTGCACCTCCTCCCTTCTGCCCACTGATGATGTGCGCCCCTCCACACTGGAAGAACTGTAAAGCTCAGATTCAGTTAGTTATGTCCCATGGCCTAAAGGCTATGAGAAAAGCTTGAATGACAAGAATCTGGTACACTAGCCTACCCTTAGTGACTTCCTCACTATTGACTCCTGATTTCTGTTTCACATGTAATTCAATCTCAGAACAGCTATGATATCCAATAATAACAATCCCATACTATAATATGTATGATTTGACTAGCTGGTTTTTTTTGTATTATTTACTGTTTTGGATTAATTATACCATTTCTTTTCTTATTTGTGAGGCTAGTTGAGAGACGACAGTAAAGTTATATTAGTTGAGTTTGTAATTATATTACAATGAAGAAAGCATTGCAGTAATGTTTGATAATCATTAAATTAATATCAGGGATCAATTAGTAATCAATTTCAGGGAAAAATCCTTCTCCTTTTAAATTGTACTGTTTAAATTCATTTAGTTCTTTCTGTTTTAAATCCATATTTTTCTATGAAATTTTGTTGTTGTTGTTGTTGTTGTTGAGATGGAGACTCTGTCACCCAGGCTAGAGTGTAGTGGCACGATTTCGGCTCACAGAAAACCTCCGCCTGTCAGGTTCAAGGAATTCTTCTGCCTCAACCTCAGCCTCCCAAGTAGCTGGCACTACAGGAGCATGCCACCATGCCCGGCTAATTTTTTGTATTTTAGTAGAGACAGGGCCTCACCGTGTTCCCCAGGCTGGTCGCGAACTCCTGAACTCAGGCAATCCGCCCACCTCAGCTTCCCAAACTGCTGGGGTTACAGGCGTGAACCACCGTGCCTGGCCTGAAATATCTTAAGTTCAATGCTGTTTAAACTATTCAAATAACTTCCTTGTTTCACTTCTGAATTTGTTTAAATCTGTAACTCAATATATTCAAAATAAAATGTACCAATTTTTTTAATAGCTTTTTTTTCCCCACTCTTCTATTTCTGCTTCTCTATAACCAAGAAAAACAATCATTAATGTCCAAAAATCAAAGTTATGTTTAACTTTTTACCTTGCCTCCTCCATTCAGTAAGCAAAACTTCTTGTTTATTCTGCTCAATGCTTTCCACATCTATTTCTTCTTTTTTCCTTAGTTCATTTCCTTAATAAGTCTCTCATTTACAAAGGTATTCTAGATTTTTGCAGTGCCTCTCGTCT